>NC_133036.1:14387500-14597500 GCF_048771995.1 Taeniopygia guttata
TGGAAACACCTCCTCCATACTCAGAGAACCAGGGCTCCAGTGGCTGTGCTCAGTCATCACCTCTGGCCAAAGATGGGGGAGGCCTTGGTGCTTCCCAGCCCGAGCAGAATCTGAGTTGCAGGGTATGTATCTACACTGGCAACTGGAACATCCCCGTTTTCTACCCCCAGAACTGACTCTGTATATCTGGGTGGGCACCAAAAACATCTCAGCTGTGGAGTCTGGTATTTTTACATGCATGACAATGAGGGAAATTATTATTTCTACCTTCTTTTTTTGTTTTGTTTGTTTCAAGTAATAAGAAGAAGACAACACACAAAACACAACATCTGTGTTTAAAAGCCAGGGTTATGGAAGGGCTCAGTACAATTCAGTAGTGTCAAGACAAAGACACATTAAAGCATGCCTCACAGTCCCTTAAAATCCCTGTAAGTCAGTCCTCAAGGGATAGGGAGGGTTTCATTAAGATGATCTCCTTGGCACAGGAGCCCTTCTGTAATGACATGAGCTCTCCTGACTCCTCCATGTCTCCCACAGCTCACCCAGAAGTGATGCTGGTAGGACCACCAGAATATTCTTGGGTTCCCAGCTCAACCTCCCAGTGTTATGGAAACACTGAGAACCCTTGGAGCAGGGGCAGAAGGACAGTACAGCAGTGCCTGGGAGGAGACACAGCAGCCAGACTGTGTAGCAAGAGTGGCAAGAGCCAACTAAAAGCACCATTCAAAAGTGGATAACAACTATCCTTCTCATGAAGAGTGTGGATTTTGACAGCTGCAGTCTGGACAAAAGGGATCGAGGTGACTTCCATGGCATCAGGTCAATGGCTGTTAAGCAAGGAGTGTGCAGCCAGGGTCAGCCCTTGTGGGGTCCCTCAGGGTCCTGCCCTGGCCAGCCATGCAGGGAGGACATCACTTAGGGGACACGTGTGGGCAGGAAGGACACAGACCTCCATCCTGGAAAGACAGAGCCCACAACTCTGAAATCAGGATTTGAGACACCACTTACAATGCCTCTATTTGCAATCCCTGAGCAAGCCTCTACCTTGCTTTCAGCATCTAGTACATTTTTTTTTAGTTCTATTATTTTGTATAATTACACAGAGAAAAGAAAAAACATCCAATAAAAAAACTTTAAAATTTGAAGAGAGTTGTTGGATACACTTTGCAGCAGATGTCATTATCTTCCTTCCCTGACCCTGACCCACAACCATTTCTATTTTGTTTTTAATGATCCTGCAATTTTACAATATGTATTCAGCTGGAACTATTCTTTTTGTTAAATAAACCTTACCCTTGTTCTGGCTGCTCTGCGCTCTGAAAAGAAACACTTCTTCCTTGTGACTGTTCCAAAATGTAGGTCTGATAATCAAAAAAAAAGAAGTGTTGGTAAATGGGCTGTAATCATACTGAAGGGCAAGTGAGTATTCCTTCTCTAAGGCAGAAGAAAATAAAGGAAAATCTGCTTTGCTTCTGCTGCTTCAATGCTGATAATTTCACAGATCAGAGTGCTTTTTTTAGACAGAAGCCTGCTGTGCTGCAGTGAGTGTTTCAGAGCTGAGATACCGTAGTCAAACCCTTAATGCCACACTTGGATGTGTAAATCAGGGCCTCATTTCGTGTCCCCAGCAGCACCTGGTGCTGAAGGGCCCTGGCAGGCACCAGCACAGGCAGCGGCAGCTCCAGACTCCCAGGGACCAAGTGTGCACTGGGAGCAGCACGTCTGTGCTCAGCTGGGAGCTGCAGGGTCTTACAGGAGAGCTCAGTGCCTCTGACAAATAGCACTGAAGTGATGCAAGGTTCAAAAGTGACCTAGGAGAGGGACAGAAACACACAAACACCCACCTCCTGAGGGCACAGCAGGGCCACAGCCCCATCACTGCCCTCTGCCACAGGAGAACATCTCCCCTGCTTCAGTGCCTGCCTGGCCTCAGAGCAGGCTTTCTTCCAGAACAGGACAACCACGAGCCAGAAGGAGCCGGGCAGCTCCGTGGTCAGTGTGTGCCACATGGCTAAAGCTGACAGGTCCTGAGCAGTGACTTGCTCACTGCCCCGAGCCTGCATGGCACATGCAGCTCTGTGCTGACTACTACCAGCTCCGCTGAAGATTACCAGCTCCTGGTGATTACCACTCCTTGGGGATTACCAGTGTGCTTTTACATACAAATCTGTCCTTCCCTGCAGCTCCTCTGTACACTTGCCAGAGCATCCATCCTTGAGCTTTCTGTAGTCCCAAAAACTCACTGTTCTTCCTGTAGCCGGATCCACCCCTGCAGCACTCCTCATTTCACACTCTCGTAACTCAGAAATCCTTTAAACCACAGCAACACAGAGTGACTCGAGCTACCTGCTAACCAGGGCTCTGTGCTTACTGAGCTGTGGCAAAGCCAAGGAGCCCCTGGCAGCTGTCTGCAAGAGTGCTTTGGGTCAGGTATAAGCCTGTGATTAGTTAACTCTGTTTAGAGAATGGACTTAAATTAAACATTTTCTCTCTCCCATTTTCACACACTGTTCTGTTTTTAACAAGTGTAAGGTGCTTAATAATCTCTACCACTGGCAGGATGAAAGCTCTCCTCCTCCCATCCTTGCCATTTTGTCCCACTGCAAAATGTATAAATTAATCCCATGCTAAAATTAACATACATTGCTGAGGCAAATGAATTGGCATCTCCATGTGTATCTATTAGCTTCCAGCATTTCCTGAGAGGGCTTTCATTTAATTACCAGCCTGACAGCCTAACTCACTCCCGAACTGCAGCCACATTTATTACTTTTATCTCCTTGGACACCTGCCTCTCTCAGTGGTTTATCAGATTTCTGCTGAAGAGAGGGACAGAGTATTTTCTATTGCACCACGTTATTGTTTCTTTAAAAGGCACTTACTAAAGCACTGACCTCAAACAGGGGGTTGTTTTGGTTAGCTTAGCATGGGCTTTTTTCTTTTTCAATTATCAAAGGACTGCTGCAGCGTTAACCCTCTCACTGCCCCACCACACTCCAGCAGACCCAAAGAAATGGGATTACAGACAGGGAGCTGAAAGCCTCATCACCAGCTCTGGGCAAGGAGCTGACCAGCGCACATAAGGACCCTGCCTGCAGTGGCAGTCCAAGCCCTCAGGTGCTGTGACTGCTTTTCACACTCTCATGGATGAAAACTTCAGGAGTCCTGAGCACAGCTCAGTGCCCTCCACTGCAGTCCAGTGAGGGGGATTTAGCTGAATTTCCCTTGGTGGTTTGGGTCACACATTATACAGTCACTGATGCCTCTATAATTGGTTGATAAAACACCAATGTAGAAAACCAGGAACATTATAAAAGCAGTGCTGCCTCCATGCATTACCAGCGTGGTGCCAGCAGTGTTATGGGTTAGCAGCACCCTGTGTGAGCATGCACCACTCCACATCAGCTGGGAATCTCGACTCTCCCCTAAGACAGCCTCAGGCAGCAGCTCAGGACACTGCTACCTCAGGTGCTGACTGTGCCAACGGGGATCATTCGGCCCAGTTTCAACAGACAAATAGCTCCCACTTGTTTTCCTCTGTGTCACTCTACCTGAGAGACACAGGTCCCCTGGGCAGGACTCATGAGCTGGCGTGCTGTGACAGACACTTTCAAACCAGCGGGACCTGAAGCTGAGTGCTGCGGAGGAGCCCTTCAGTGTGTATTCAGCACTGCATCCTTTGGAGGTGCACAAGCAGACTTGCTGTGTTAAAAGGAATGGCTCACTCCTAACAGCCTCAGCACGCTGCCTCCAAAGAGTCTGGCAGGAACAGGGCTTTGCTGAGAGTGATGCTTTTGAGAAGGATGCCTCATTATAGAGGAAAAACGAGAAGTTGGTATCTGTTCAGTTAATGAACCTTCTCAGCTTCCCTGGGGTTTCACAGCAGTTGTAACTCCGGGCATGGTGGCTGTTTGGCAGGGAGCAGCTGCTGGCTGGGAGCTGTGCAGGAGGCGGCCGAGCTGGGGACACTGCCCAGGGTGGCTGGAGCCTGCCACTCCCTCGTGGGTCACGGTGTCAGAGACGGTGCCATGGTCCCAGCTCAGCCCCTGGGCTGCTCCCTCGTGGGTCACGGTGTCAGAGACAGTGCCATGGTGCCAGCTCAGCCCCTGGGCCACTCCCTCGTGGGTCACAGTGTCAGAGACAGTGCCCATGGTGCCAGCTCAGCCCCTGGGCCAGTCCCTCGTGGGTCCTGGTGTCAGAGACAGTGCCCATGGTGCCAGCTCAGCCCCTGGGCCAGTCCCTCGTGGGTCACGGTGTCAGAGACGGTGCCATGGTCCCAGCTCAGCCCCTGGGCTGCAGGGTGCCCTCCCCCCACCTCTGGCCCCAGCACCGGCTGGGAAACACAGCAAAAGATGCTTCAGGGAAACACAAATTATTTTAACATACACCTTTTATTTTCAGTACACCTGAATTATTTTCAAAGTGTACTGGATTATGTTAATTTTATCTAGTTTTAACCAAAACCAAATCTGTTTTTTGCATGACACCTCCCTATCACACATTAGCCAATGTTAATTAAGTTTTAAAATAGAATATTCAACAAGTTATAAATGAGACTCAAAGAATAACAAAAGTAATGACTGTGAGACACCGTCATGGAATAGTACAAATGCTGGTATTAATTAGTAAATACAAGCTGTTCAGGAGCAGAAGAGGTGCCTGTCATGCTGATGTGTGTTTGGATCATATGTGATCCCAGCATGCAGGGAAAGCAAATGTCAGCTGCCAAAGCCTCAGCATTCCTGACTGCTCGTTACTGTTTTGGGAAGCAAGTGTTGCTATTTTAGCACTGCTCTGTGCCCCAAGGTATGTAGTTTGCAGAGTTATCATCAGGTATTCTAGGGTTGCCCATATTTTAAATATTTTAAGATGGATATGGTTTTTTATATTGATACAAGAATTTATTGGTGTTTAAAAAGTGATCTCCTTAATTTGTGGTGAAACTGAATTCCTTCACAATCCTCTTTGTGAATTCCTCTTGTGAATTCCTTCACTGACACTTCTCTTTTCACTGACACTGTGATGCAGAAAAGGCTGGTATGTGGAGGAACTGGAGTTCTGTATGCTAAACCAAGCTGCAAATGGGCACATTTCCTCCATAAGAGGACACTATTTGTAAAGTTTTATAATTTATTTTTTACTCTACGACAGTGAACTGTATTCCAACAGCACTGTACAGTCTCGGGCTGCCCTCTAGTGTGAGCAGCTGTGGAGACAGGGCACAGCCTGCCAAAAACCTGCTTCCTTTCACTTAGTTTTTTAAAACCCACCTATTAAACCTTTGGGATTTTCTGAAATTTGGATTATTATTTGGTTTTGATTTCTGTGCCACTGAGATCTATTTGGACTGTACTTCCCGGCGCTTTCTTGTTTCTGTCAGGCACAGACAAGCCAGTCTTTTGTCTGTGCCCTGGAGCAGCAGCTGCAATTCGAGATGAGGAGCCAGGACTGCAAGGAAATAATGACCCTTCAGCTGGGAAGGACGGTTTATCAGCTTGGGGCGGGGGGCAGAACACGATGACAAGCCTTGAGTTAAGGGCGAGCTGATAAAGCAGAAAAATGAATGGAAAAACATATGGAAAATAGACATTTGAGGGATACATGGTGCTTCAAAAGACGCTGTTCATCAGTCAAACACAGCAATCTAAAATCAGTCAACCAAGGCTCTAATGCAAGAGTTTGGGCTTACACACATAAATATTGCAAACCTGCCTCTGGCATACCTACACTGACACAAGATGAAGGTTCAGGCTATGCCCACCCACCACCCCCAGACATGACCCTTTCCTAGATGGGTTTTTCCAAGGATCACCAAGGACTGAGTCCCTGGGAAGGTCCTGGCTGCACAGCCAGTGCTGGGAGGGAACAGCTGAGCTGGGAATGGTCAGCCACTGGCCCTAAAAGTGCTGGCACTGAGCTCCCCCAGGCCCAGAGGAGATGACAGGAGCAGGATGGCAAGGCTGGGTGCAGGCAGGAGCTGTGGGATGGTGGCAGGGCTGGCATGGACTGGATGGATGCTGCTTCAGCACACTCATGGGAAGGGGGTGGGAATTGTATTATCTGGATAGAGGAAATCAGATCAGAAGGCTTTAAATGGAAATTATTTTCACCAGTACAGATGTCCCTAGGGACTAAATTCAGCTGCTAATACAATTTGGCCAAGAGGAATAAACTATATTGATCTTGAGAGCTCAAATGCTTGCTGAGACAGTCCTTCTAGAGAATTACAGTATTTATTTCCTGCATCACTCTCAGCAAAAGTATAATAGTGATTACAGCACAGTGACTTTTTGCACACACCAGTTAACTTCACGCTCATCTCTCGCCTCAGTGCATAATTACTCTTTTTTTTTTAAATCCCTGATCTGCTATTCTTGTGTCACACAAACATCTTTAATTATACTGTCTTTGGTCACTTCACATCTCAGGTTTTAGCTTTCTGTGACTGTTACAATAAAGATCATTGTGTAATTGCTCCAGAGCCACCCAGCTCTCCCAGGACACTGCTGTTCCCCAGCCTGTCCTGCACATGGGTCCTTGCCCATCCCTGCAGTTCAGTATCCCCAAGAGGTACAGCAATATCCTCCCCTAGGGCACACTGCTAGACTGTGTCCATGAAGGGGGTTTGCATAAGTGTGAGTGGGGTGTAATTATTTTTGGAGAGCAATAAATAAAGCCATATAGATTAAATTGGATAAGAAACACCAATGTTGGCACCTATAACATGGTATTAATGATATATATCATGGAACTTTATCACTACAAACCTATTCCAAGGGGATTTACTTGAAGTCAAAAGCTTCAAAATTCTAAGATACTAAGATAGGGTGCTGCACATCCCAAAATAATCATTACAGTTTTTTGCTGGCATATTTCCATATCACTTTACATTCACATCTTACCCATATTTCCTCATTTCTCTGAATCTTCTTTTTCTTATCTGCAAACTGCCTTTGCCTATTCTGTGGTTTCTCAGTTTCTTCACCTATTCTTTTTCATGTTTATCTGATGTGAGCCTCGGCTCCTGACACAGAGCCTTCTTGCCAGGACACACAGTAATGCGCTGAGCTCGCTCCCTCAGACATTATAGCTGAAGATAAATTGGGAAATGAAGATGTAGAGCTGTTGGAAGAGACTGGTTTCCCCAGGCACCAGTTTAGCCTGGATCATTGGATTTACAACACCAGCACCGACAACACTGATTTGACTATTAATCCCTGAAGTGCCCTAAGAATTGCAGCATAAATCCAGTGAAGGAGCACTCATACGGCCCTAAAGGCCCATAGCACTTATCCTGGTACTCCATTCATGAAAATTGATCTTCTCATAGTAGCAATGACAACTCAAGGAGTCCCTGCTTTGTAAAACCAAGAGATCCACTTGCTGTGGTTACGTACTTTACTGCCAGGAGGTCTGTGATACAAACCAGCTGCTGTTCATGCTTATACTCTGCAGACACCGGCCCCTTCTCCTTTACACACAACCAGAGAGATCTACTATTTCATTCCCTGTAAGGGATCACTTTAGTGCCTTTGTGCCCCACAGCAGCACGCCACAAAACCATCATGTTTCCTATACCCTGCCCCTGTAACTCCCTCCCCAAATATCCTTTACCAAGCAGTGCTTAATTATCTGCTAAGCAAATATCACCATGTGACAAGAATATAAATATTTTCTGTATCTTTTTTTCATGCCTGAGGAGAGAACTGCAGGAGTTGGGACTGGGCTGGCAGGAAAAAGAATTGGCCATGCTGGTTTCAAGACACTTCTGTTTTGTAAGTGAGCGGGACTTTGTCCTGTCCCAGAAGGAAAGAGGCCCTGATGTGTCAGAGCGTGTAAATCTCATAGCAAGTGGCATCTTCCTGTGTCCTGACCTTGATTGCTAGAAACAGGAGATTTGTTTTAACTAGATTTTAACCCAAGATCTCATGTTGCCAGGTGTGCAGTTCCAGGACAGCTCTGACACACTGTTAACAACTGAGAGCAGAGCCAGGCACTCCCTGCAGTGGCAGCGGCAGGGCTGTGGCTGGAGAGGCCACGTAGGACAGGATGGGACTAGGAAAGAACTTCTCTTCTGTTGTAAATGCAGGCAAACCCGATGGGAAGAAATGACGATGTCTGACTCAGTTCAGAAGGCTGAATGATTTCTTTATTATAACTATGCTAAAATACCTTCATATACTATAAAAAGGAAGATACTACAACTACATACCGACTTTTCTAACTACCATATCTAACTAACTCACAACTGGTGACCCTGCTCTTGAGAATCCAGCCACGGGATTGGACTGGATTTATTGGATTGGCCATCAGGCTCAAACAATCCTCACCAGAATGCACTCAAGCACTCACCCCAGGTAAACAATTCTCCAAGCACATTCCTTATGAGAAAAACAAGGAGCAGAAATAGAAATTGTTTTCTCTTTCTTTCTCTCTGTGCACCTCTATGAAAAATCCTGAGAGAGAGAGGAAGGTGCCGTGCCGCTGTCCTGCAGGAGAAGCGGCAGTGGAGGAGCTTCAGCCGGGGCAGAGGAGCAGCGCTGCCGCGGCCCTGAGCCGGGCCGGCGGCTGGCTCCAGCGGGCTCCAGCGCCACTCTGGGAAAGCTCGGGAGGGGCAGATCTCCTGAACAAATGAGGCAACAGAAGTGGGAGGCGAGGAGACGGCAGGACGGAGAGGTGGCACTGCATATCGCGGCAGCGTGGCGGGAGCGGCTGCGGGATGAGGGGGCAGTGAGGGCGGACACGGGCGGGCTGGCCGTGCCGGGGCCGACTCTGCCGCTCTGTGGGAAGGACGCGGCCATGGCCGTGCTCCCGCAGCGCTCAGCGCCTGTCCGCCGCCGCACCCCATGGGGGACGGCCTGTGTTACAGACGGTGTGATTGACAGCGCTTTTAAAAACCTCCCCCGTTACAGGAAACGGAAGGGTTGTTGTTTAGTGCCTCCCAGGTCAGATTTTATCACCACAAAAGCAGTAAAAAGCCAACTGCTGCCGCAGCTGCCCTCACGGCGGGCGGCAACGCCGCCTTGCGGCCAGGTCGGGAAGCGCCGCTGTGCGCACGCGTGTCTGACTCATCATCGGCCGGCGCCGGCTGCGCCTGGACGCCATGGAGGGTGAGGGGAGACCGGGGAGAGAGGGGAGAGAGGGGAGAGAGCGGGCGAGGCATGGAGGGAGCGGTGAGGGGAGAGCGGTGCGGGGCGAGGGATGGAGGGAGCGATGAGGGGAGAGCGGTGCGGGGCGAGGGATGGAGGGAGCGATGAGGGGAGAGCGGTGCGGGGCGAGGGACGGAGGGAACGATGGGGGGAGAGCGGTGCGGGGCGAGGGATGGAGGGAGCGGTGAGGGGGGAGCGGTGAGGGGAGAGCGGTGCGGGGCGAGGGATGAGGTCTCGGAGGGCGAGGGATGGAGAATGAAGGGATGAAGGGAAAGCGGTGGAGGGTGAGGGGATGGAGGGTGAAGGGATGGAGGGCGGGCATTGCAACGTGAGGGATGGGGGCGGGCGGTGCGAGGCGAGGGACGGGGCGGGCACGGGGGCGATGGGGCGATGGAGGATGAGGGACGCAGGGAGGGCGGTGCGGGGCCAGGGACGGGCTGACCCCGCTCCGCCGTGCCTTGCAGGGCAGCTGTACCGCCGGCTGCCGCCCGAGGAGAGCGGGGAGCCGCGCCTGCAGGTACGGACCCGCCTCACCTGGCGAGTCCCACTCCTACACGGCCTCTTAGAGCCCGCCGGGCTCCCACGGGCGGGGGGTGGGTTCGGTCCCCGGTTTCCCCTGTATATCCCGCTTGGAACTCGCTGTTTCAAACGAAATGCAAAACGAGGGCTTTTCCTCCAAAACGTGAGTGCGCCAGCGGGCCGGACGCGAGCGTCGGGGTGTGCCCGCGCTCGGTACTGCCCGCCGGGCCCTCGGCATCTCCCTCCACCGGCACTGAGGGGAAAATCTCCCGTTCCCACGGAGATTTTGCCGACTTGAAACCACCAGTCAGCAGCAAGTTCTAACTTAATTAACACCTAAAATTTTAAAGCATCCTTTCACATGTCTTTAGCCCCAGGGCTCCGAAGAAGCCAAGACATTTGTACATGCCTTCCTGAAGCGCAGCATGCCCAAAATGAAAGATGAAGCTATCCAGGATATGCTAACTCGGAAAGCTGTCATTCTGGAGCATTATCCCAAAAAAAAGACCAAGCAAAAGAGGAAGAAGACGAAAGGTTTTACTGCCAAGCAGAGGCGAGAGCTGCGTCTGTTTGAAATTGAACCTGAGCAGCAAAGGTAGGGCTTTAAAAGTAACTTTGTGTAGTAAAGGGGAACTACATTAAAAAATGTGTAAAAGCAGCAGCAAGTGCATGTGGATAGGAACCCTCCAGTGTGTAAAATCACTCTGAAACACTACTTGTGGCATTTCAGCATGAGAAAAGAATTCTCTTGTCTGCACGGGTGAAAGATTCATGTCTGTTGAGCTCATTTTGTGTACCTAAATATGACAAGAAATCAAACACAGACACAATCCCCTCTGGTTTCAGTTTGTACAGTTGGACTGTCTGTGACCACAGAGTCAAAGTTCTGCATAAGGTTCTTTTAATTTATTGTGCTGAATGAAGCCCCTACTTTGCTAATAGATTAAGCAGGGAGGTAAAGAATGGGCAAAAAAGGAGAAATCTCTTCAGTCTTAGCCCGATGCTCTGAAACACATCACTGTTTTAGGCTGGTAGAAAAGTGCATGCTTTGTGCTTGTTTTATAAAGTAAACCAGCTGTTTGGAGTGGGTCACATTGCAGGGTAACTTAAAGTTATGTAACTTAAAAATGTCAGACTTAACTCTGTGGAAGTATACAGACTACTTTAGCAATCAACCAATGGACTTTTTTACAACTAAATTTTGTATACTTTTCA
Source organism: Taeniopygia guttata (assembly GCF_048771995.1). NCBI lineage: Eukaryota > Metazoa > Chordata > Aves > Passeriformes > Estrildidae > Taeniopygia > Taeniopygia guttata. Next base: position 14,398,384 of record NC_133036.1, read on the forward strand.
TTTATCTTTTTTTACTGCAGATATGCCATTTTTCTCCCACTCCACGAGCTTTGGAAACAGTATATCAGAGACCTGTGCCATGGACTCAAACCTGATGCGTATGTTGACAGATTTTAAATTTAGTCTGGGTTTTATACAGTAGATACTTCCAGTTTTATTGAGTTACTACTTGAAACACTGTGGCTCACTGATAAGCATATTGGTACTATTTCACAGAATCACAGAATTATCATGATTATAATAGTCATGGTGACATTTTGTAAATCTGACAGTTCATTTGATTTTTTCCCTCCTCTCTGATCCTGTTCTCTTCTTCAAGGCAACCCCATATGATTCAGAGCAAGCTGCTCAAAGCTGATCTCCATGGAGCCATTGTTACAGGTATTTTGTTTGTTTGCTTGTAGAATATCATCTGAAATTCAGGATTTGATTCTGTAGTTCAGGTGCTTATTTTTAAATTCCTTTCAGCATCATTAACTCTAAAATTACGTAGTTGAGATGGTATTTCTCTCCTTAAAAATGCTAATTACTTTACAACTACTCTTGAAAGTCATGTTGTTGGTTGCAAAGGTTAACTGCATATGTTACCAGTGATTACTGTAACTACATTATTTCTGAATATTTAAATGTTTATGTTTGAAAATGTCTAAAATCATGAAGCAACAGCAGAAGAGCAAATAAATTTTCTAATACAGACTTTTGTTCTTTCAGTTACAAAATCAAAGTGCCCCTCTTATGTTGGGATAACAGGAATCATTCTACAGGAATTTAAACACATCTTCAAAATTATCACTAAAGAGGACAAATTAAAAGGTATACAAGGCATTCTTTTTCAGTTCTTTTCATGACATGAATCTTAAAAAAATTCTTGAGCACACTCTTCATTTTGTGCCGCTGAGTACATTGTTTTATATCAGTGCTTTTGGCTCTTTGCACAGAGTGGCAGAAGTTACTACCCAACAGCCCAATATCTTACCAAAACCACATCTCATCAGAAATGAGCGGTTTTAGAAGATGTAACACTGAACTGTATGCTCCTGCAGGAGGATTAATTTTGGTTATTCCAGTTAAATGTGGAGGCTTGGGTTATTTTTCTTCTCTTGATAAAATATAAAAACCTTGAAATGTGTCAAGGCTCAAATCTCCGGGTGAATAACATCCCCTGGTATGTCAGGATATTTCCATAACAGGGACTTAAATCAGCACACTTTGCTCAGTTTATGTCCTTTTGCATTTCAGTTGTTCCCAAACTTAACAACGTGTTTAGCTTGGAGCTCAATGGATTCATTTCCTACATCTACGGCAGCAAGTTCCTGCTCAGAGCGAGTGAGCGATCGGCAAAGAAATTCAAGTTGAAAGGAACCATTGACCTGTGATTTCATGGAAACTCAGAAGCATTCACAGAAACGTGTTTTCCTGCAGCTCGAAGAGTAGGTTTTCTGGCAGATGGAAGAAGCAACAGCCATGTGAAATATTTCTAAAGCATTCCTTCTTACTGAAGAATGAGCAGTGTCTGCTGTCTTTAAGCAGTCTCACCAACTGTTGAAATTGATTATGTCTATTTTTTTTATTTGTATATAATATTTTGTCTTGTATTACAGTTACATGATTAATATTATCTACCTGACTTCTGTTTCAGTTTATAAGTGTAACTTTGTCCAGTGAAAATTATATTTTGTAACTTTGCAATAAATATTATTGTTGCCTTTTGTATAAATTGGGCTTTAGCTGCCTGTTCTGTGCTTGCAGTGAGACTGCAGGTCCTGACAAATGCTCTTTTAATCATTGCTCAGCATCTTGGCCTGCTGCAGGCACATGCAAATAAATTGTTTCAGTGGCAGGTTTTACCTTGAGCGTGTCCCTGGCTGGGCTGATGTTGTTACAGGTGCCAGGTGTGTACAGTGTGGATGTGTAGGTGTAGCAATGTACAACCAGAGCAGGCATGTCCTGCAGGCTGTCTGCTGTCTGTGCTCACTAGCACCCTGCTGCTGCCAGGGCGGGTCAGGTGTCTGCATCAGTAAATACTGCCATGGCACAGTGTGGGGAACCCAGCACAGCCCCTAAGAGAGACGCACTTCAAGCTAGAAATTCACAGATGGAAGTGGCCCCCATTCAATCTTGTATTTCAATTACCCACAGAATTGCTTTATAAATATTTAACCTCTGTCCTCAGAGCTATTGTGCTTTTTCTGTCCTCAGCCCTTTTTTCATTTTTGTACTGTACACTTCATTTTTGATTGCCCAAATTACAATTCCTCATTGACAGGGCAGGTTTGATGTGTCTGGGCGGTGGAAGTGACCCCTGAATTTAGATTGCTTAACATTTTTTAGTTATAAAAGTGCTGTGGAGGCTTTAAGTGTAATTTTCAGGAGTTTTTCATCAATTTCACTACCAAATGGAAGACTTGTACCTAGGAAATTTTTTTCCCTGTCACTATTCAAGCATTTGTAGCCAACCAGGGTAATTTCTTTAAAGAGAACACAGCTGTTCCTCACACAATCACACCCCAAAGCTGAGTAAGGGGCTGGGAGGGCAGTCAGAGTTTTTGTCTTACAGTCAGAGCCAGAGCTCATCACCACTTCCCACCCCAGTGCTGCACAAACACACACCTGGCCCCCAAAGCTCCCAGTTCCTTTCCAGACCTGTTGCTGGGAGAGGTCACAGGAGAGCTGCAGCTCCCTGGCACGAGCCCTCAGACACAAAGCACCTTCACCATCCCTGAATGGGGGAGCTCACAGTGTGGGCAGTGCTGGTGTTCAGGAACAGATCCTCTGCAATCAGGATATGGAAGCAGTTGGTACAGAAAGAAAAATCTTTGTTGCAATTCTATCAAGTACTGCCCTTGAAATGGAGAAAACAGTGTTCTTGCCAGGGACAGATACTTTATATGGGGAAGTAGTAATTTCACACCAATGAGAACTTTTATCTGTGAAGTAAGAACAATATGTGTTAAAGTTGTTAGACATAAGTTAGTATTCTACCATCCACTCAGTGCTTTCAACGTTCTAAAATTAAAACTCAGTGTCCTGTAAGAGGTCAGAAGGAAAAACAAAGATGTAGAAGTCCTAAATAATGACAGAAACTTTCACGACAACGACCTAGTTTTAATTTTGCTCATAGCCTTTAGTGTAACATCTAATTAAGACATCTGTTAAATGCCTATAATATTTAATTAATAGGGGGAAGCTAATAGAACTTTATTGACATAGTCCTGTTAATTAACATACAGGGCTGTTCATGGAGGGCTGAAAGAGAGATTAATGGGGATGCCATACAAATTGGAATTAGGCACAATCATGTCTCATCGTGCTGTGAAGGACAGAACATGTTCCACCATATGACATAGATAAACACAATACAACTTCCCATAGCTACTGGCACTAGCATTTTTTAAACTATTGCAGCAAGCACAAGAACAAACACTGCCTGGCAGTGCTTTGGTAAGAGCAAGGCTTTTGATATTTACAGTGAGGAGCCCAGGAGATGTCAAAGAGCTCCCCAGAGTAATCCGGGCTAGTGGCACAGAGAGGTGACAAATGCAGAATAACAAGAGCTGAGCAGCCCAGGATTCAGGATCCTTCCCTGCAGCTGGTACATCAGCTGAGAGGCCTTTCTGCAAAGCTCCAGGTGTCCCAAACAGCCCCAGGACTCACTCAGCTAAACCACCCAGAGCTGGGATCATTGCCCAGCCCCCGTAAATCAGCCTAATCCCACCTGGCACGGGCTCTGGGCACTTTCCCTAGAACTCATTAAACTCCTCAGTGCTTGCTGAGGAACTTCCATAGAAACTGGGAGAGGTGAAAATGACAGCTCAGCAGCCCTCCCCTGCCCATTCACAGCCAATCTCTGTCTCTTCATTAGCTGAGACAGTAAATCCTTAATAGATTTAATATTGGGAAATTGGAGAACTAATCACAGCTGTCTCTAATATGCTTCATCCTTCATATGTTCAACTCTGGATTGCACTCAGCAGAGGCTTTTTTGTAATGATTTTTACACCTAAACTCTCACTAACCAGGGAATAACAAACAGCAGTGAGCAACATCTCACTACCTTACACACATTTGTGCTTCCCTATTACTGTGTATGTATATTTATAACTAATATGAACTAAAACAATTGTAAGCAATTCAGTTACTGAATTCTGAACACTTAAGCAGGACTAGAAAAACAAAAATCCTATAATTTGCGTTTCAAACCTCAAAATAATTCATTGTACGAAATGTTTAAAATTGAAGCCAATTCACATCCAAGAAAACACATGGAAACTTCTCTTTGAGGGGGATTTCCTCTAAAAAATGGGTTAAGACAGCAATACAGTGGAAACCCAAAAAAACTGCCTATGACTGACAAACTCATATTAAATCACTGAAATAACAGCAGCAAGTAGCTGGTATGTATTCAATTCATCCAGTGTTTAGAGAAGTGTAAGAGAGAGCACAAAATTCTGATCCAGACCATGCTTTCAGGAAACAGCAGCAATATTTTCTCAAAACCTGGGTGGCCCTCAGTCCCTTACCTCTGCAAGCTCTGCCTGTTGGATAGGGATTATGGAAAACTACAGAGAACCCAACATTTGATACTGAATTAAGAGCTCTCCCTGTGAAGAGAGCTCTCTGCTGCTTTCTATTATTAGTCAGATAAGGTACAGTATATTATAATCATTGAGAAGAGAAAAAAAGTCTACAATTAGCTAAAATAACATAACTGATAGGAAAAGGTACAGTCTAAACTTTACATTTTCTCCTATCCTGCTCCCCAGCTAATTTTTAGGCTATTCCTTTTTTTTATTTTGCTAAGAACTATTCCCATATTGCCAAACCATCCTGATTTTAAACATGTTATTTTCATATACTTTCAGGCACTGCCCAATCTTCTACAGGCATCTGAACAGCGTGTTAAACATCTACATACAGGCCTGTTAATAGAAACTTCTTCCTGCTTTATTAGTTAATAAATTCAGCCTTATTTCTTTCAAGTCTCAGGATAAGCTCCTACTCTCATGGCATATGTCCATTTTACTGAGGAACTAATCTTAAAAGGTACAAAAATATATCATAACACAGAACAATATTTATAATATTCAAATCAAAGGACTCTGGCTTCACCTCAAAATTTTAAAATCAATAACCTGAACTGAATATAAATGCATAAAGTCTTATATGATTTTTAAGGGCAAAAGACATCAAAACCAAAATTCAAGCAGGACTGCACTCACTTTTCTGTGGGTCAGGGTTTCTCAGGTGAGCCTTGTGGCTCCAGGGCCCCAGGTTTATAACAGAATGTGCAGGGAAATGTTCTTGTTGTGTCTGTGTGTCCAGCTGCCCTCACTGGCCTCTGACTACAAGCTCCTTGGACATTCTCTGGTGTACACACAGTACAGCCCCAAAATAGACTCCACTTTATAGCACCATTGCTCTGGGAGCGAGGGAAGAATAGGATTATGCACTCCTTGTAAATGTTAAAATAATTCCATAAATCTGAATAAAATTAATTTTTTTCTTGGTGAAATTGTCTGCAACACTCTGCCATGCATATTCTTCCTCTACAGGATTATTTCAAAATTATGGACTCAAAAATGTTCAACTGGATAGTTCTTGGGTGGCTGAGGTGCTCACTGAAGAATTTAAATGATGTAATAGCTATTGAACACCCCATTATATGGCTGCCTAATTAATGTGAATGATAGTTATGTCTTACTCACAGAAGATTATTTTACACGGAGGAAAATCTACTCACTGCCACAGTAGCCATTTCGATAGTTTTTATAGGAGCAGTTGCATTATGGCTTCATTGAGTAAAAGGTAAGTAGCCATCCTAAATAATGAAGATTGAAGGTTTAATAGTCCCAATAAAGAATCTTGCAGGTTTTTTATTTCAAAAATTAGAGTTTGATTGCAAGCGTATGATAATGAGAGGGAAAAGAGTGCTGGCATGTGGAATCCATTTGGCTCCTTGGGAACTTCCATTTCTTCTATGCAGAAATGCAGACAAATGAGGACAGCAAAACAGAAAATAAGCTGTTCTTTACTTTCCCTGCCAGCACATCCAAGCTGCAAGGCTGTCCCTGGGGGAGCATTTCTGTGGATAAGGACATGGGGGCTGGGCTGGGCTGCTCGGAAGGCTGACCCTGCTGGCACAGCTGCACACGGCTGATCACGTACACACAAACAACCTCAAACAATGTGAAGGGCCCAGATTAGACCCATTTGAATGATGATATGCAGACATAAGCCAGCCTTGCAAACTTGTCTCAGAATTGCAGCCTATTACAGCAACTCTTTTTTGCGAGGCAATAGTCAAGGGACTTGGCATTTCTGTTACGAGACCCTATTTCCAAGGTTATATATCAGAGATTATAACAGCTATAAAAATTCAAATGAGATTTAAAACTTGGCATGAGCAGCCTCGCTTGGGATCTAATATTTTTTAAGTAAATCTTTACAGGAAAAGCTAAAAGTTTACTTGTTCCACTTGTTATTTTAGGTCTCCATTGGTACATAATTCTCAATCTAGACTCTTACACTCTCCCTGTTTCAGAACCCAAGTAATCTCTTTTCACAGCTTGCATTTTCAGAATGGCAATTCAAAGATAGGACAATTGATTTGACATTTGTTTCTCCAAACAGCAAACTTTCAGGAAGGGTTTTAAAAGAACTTCTGTTCCAAGGCAGCCACTTATTTTTTTCTTCTTAAGCAATAAAGCACCACATGTATTTTAGCAACTAAAAAGTGGCAACAACATTAACCTGAATTATGGTAACAATGACTACAAAACAAGCTGGCTGGGGATCTGCAAATACAATCTCCAGATGTCTGCAGAAGATGTGATTTATCAAACACACTCCGGGTAGGATTTGTATTTCCTAATAAAAGAAGTCTGTAGTATTTATTTAGGGGTAGTGCCAGTGAAATGTGCTACCCTTGTGACATCTTTCAGGAAGGTGAACAGATCCCTTTGAATAATCCACAGGATTTGGACAGAGACACAGACTCTAGAAATTAGAGCTTGGTTTCACTAAAGGATGAACTGAAACAGGATTAAACTGAAGGTGAAATATAGGGAGAGGGAAAAAAAAGATTGTAGGAACTGGAGGTAGCTCAAGAGAAAACCTCAGGTACGGCCAAGGGGAAGTCCAATGCACCCCAGCCTCAGGGACAAGTTAGAAACACTAAATACCAGCTATGGAGTTTGCAATTGTATTTTATCAGCACAGCCTGTGGCCATTTAAAATGCTTCCCTCTGTGTTGGGCCTTTAAAGCACCACAGTGAAGAGCAAAGGCTGGTTTCACCTCTAGCTTTGATCCACAGCCTTGCTGCTGAGGCTGTGATGGGAAGCCTTAGCTAGTTCTTACTTTAGGAATGATTTCTGTGCTATGATTCCTGCCACACAGGAATGCACTCTTTCCAAGCAGGTCTCCACACAACCCTCCCCATGGATAAATGCTGCATGCAAGTAACTCATCCCTCAGTGATATTAGAGAGGCACAAGCATAGGGCCATTACATTTAGATTCCCTCATCTTCACTGCCACAGTTTGGTCTGAAAACTGCCACATGAAGTAGTTTGGACTGAAAACTAGTGCTTAATACAAATAATTTGGAGTCCTTTTATGCTAAGCTCACTATCCAGGGGAAAGAAAGAATGTGCTTGCATATGAACACAGAATAAGCCAAATAAAACACATGGTCCATAGTTTTAATTTTGCATTTACAGTGCCTCCTGTTTGCAATGACTTGCAAACAATAGCTTTAGGACAGCTTTAGCTCAACAAGAGCTGAACAACCTTTTGTTCTGATTCCTTGTGTTGGGTGCTGTTCTAAAGCAGCAAAGTTGGGGCAATTCTTTAGGATTATTTAGAAAACCCAAGGTTTACCCAGCAAATGATAACACCTCCTGGTTTAGAACAATGACTTACTCCTGATTAAAGCAAAATGAGTTACTAAGGTGAACAGATTGAGTGATCAAGCTCAATTAAGCATGCGCAATATGCGCTGCAACAACATCCACTGTTTGGTGACGTAATAAAACAGCTTTATTTTCTTTTGACTTCTGGCAGTCTGCCTCCAAGAGCCATTCATTCCTGCTCCCACCCAGCTAGCATTTCCACGAGGATGCATCAGGAATTTGAGCTGCTTTGCCAGGGATGTTGTTGCAGAGGGGAACAAAGAAATGTGTCCTACAGGCAGGAGCAGGAGAGCAGCACCTCCACAGACACGAGGCTTCCCCAGGGAGCCCACGCTGGGCAAGCACTGGTTTCACACTGGACAGCAGGGGCTTGCTTTAGATGACAGTCCACCTCAGGGCTGAACATCTAAGAGAATGCTTCAAAAGGCAGTTTTCCCCCAGCAGAATGGTTTGTAGCTTCAGGAAATCTACTCTGACACAGGTATTTTAATTTATTGTTAGTATTGTTGCTGCTGGGTTTGTTGTTGCTTTTATAGACGCTAACATAAAAATGATACAGAAGTCTCACCTCTGTCTATATCCAGAGCAACACACTTTGCTTTGGTACCAGAAGATGGAGCCACATGCTCACAGTTTTAAAGTGGCTTTGTTAGGGTTTTTTTTTTGTGTTTTCTCTTTTTTCCCTCTTGCACTAGAAACCCCACCCAGGAAGCAGACAGTGCCTAGAAACTGCTCCCTTACCTTACATGAACTCGCTGTTTTAGTGTGTCTGTGTGTACAGCGAATCTGGTGCCTGTCAGCTGCCTCGCTCAGATGTTTCCATAACAACTCCATTTTCCTTGCTGCAAATGTATTTTCTGAATTGCCTACCATGTCAAAATGAAATAGGGAAAGAGAGCCAAACTAAGCCAGGCATTTCCAACGGCTAAATATCACACTTTTCATTTCCTCAGTGCAAGGATATACTCTTAAAGGGAGTCCTAAATACCCCAGAACCATCAACATAGGACTCCTGACTCCTCATCTCAAAAGGCCAAATAAAGGCAGATACCAATTTTATTTTGTGTCCTAAAGCTTAGCTATATGTGCTCAGATGGTAGCACAGGCCAGGTCTGTGCTCTGCTGCAGTCAGAGTAAGGCAGGAATTTCGCAGGACCAAGGTGTGCCTTTGCCCACCCCAGCGGGCCAATAAACCTCTGGTTCTGTTTCAAAACCTACTTGGAACCCACCCCCCCCCAAAAAAAAAAACCCAAAAACCTAAAAACAAACAAACAAAACCACAAAACCAAACCAAACACACACACACAAAATAAAAAAATAAAATAATAATTTTTAAAAACCACCTAAAAACCAGCCATGGCCGGGCTTCTCTCACTGTTTGGGGTTTTTTGCAGTAGGTTTTGAAGCAGAAGCACCTCTGCCCAGCATCCAGGCTGCAGCAGTGGCTGCTGCTCCACAGGCAGTCAGGGAGAGCTGCTGACCCCCGGCAGCTCCACCTGAGCAGGACAGGGGACAGGGCTGGCCAAGTGAGAGCCACTCTGCAGAGCCTTCCTTAGCCAGGGGCTGTGCTGGTCCCACTGCTGCCAGCCACCTCCACCAGGCACATTAAGATGAAAGGGGCCTTTGTAAAATGACAGACATCTGATGGGAAGAGAAACCCTTCTCTAAAGGTATTAAAGTCCATTAGGGCTTTCCTTTGTTGGCTGCTTGCTCTGGGTCAGCTGTGTGAGCAGCCAGACCTAGAGAGTCAGATCAAAGCAAGATAATGGCATTCCTAATAACACCAGCAGAGATCCTTCAGGTAAAAATGTTTATTGTTCAAGAACACTGTCAGATCCTTTCATGTCCTCTTCTGACCTGGCAATGTCCCTGGTCAGAACAGAACTGTTTTAAATACACTGGTTTAATTATTCTTGTAGCTGCTCTTTCAGACTGCTCTCAGGCAGCAGAAGCAGGCAACAATTTACTCTCATCCATTTTCTCACTACAATGCTGCAACCTCTTTATAACAAATCCTCCACCATAACATTTAACACCTCTCTAATGGCACATTAAAAATGAAGTCAGCAAAGCATTCTATCAAAGTGTTCACAAAAAACAGCCCTCAGCATTACTTTTTACAAAATCTAAGCACAGGAGAAAGCACACTGCCTCTATAACCCCAAATGCTGCAACCTATCAGCAATAGATACTCACACATTGCTCCCTTGGGGAGCCACCATGTGATAGGGAAAACCAGAAGGATCTGCACAACACTGAGTGGGGCCCACAGTGGGAGAGACTGACAAGTGTCATCCTCTATCCTCAGCTTGTAGATACCACGAGAAAGCTCCAGCACCTGGAATAACCAGAGTAATAGTTACTATTAATTCTCAGCTTTTATTTAAAAATTTTTACTTGCAAGATTGTCACCATTCAATTAAAGGCAACCCAAGAAACAAATCTGAGAAAAACATTATAACAACCCTTTTTCCCCCCCATTTATTTCAGCTGTGGCCAAAAGCCCGGTTACAGCTTTGGCTGCCAGGACTTTTGAGCAATGGCTCAATCACTCCCTGTATGATTTTCAATAAACATTTAAAAACTTGGATTTGCTTCCTCTGCCTGTAACATGTGTGCAGAAAAACCCACACCACCAGAAGTTTGTGTCCAAACAGGAGACAGAGGAGCCCTATAACTTTATCTGAATAAACGGGGAGGTCACAGGACATTTCCCATGGGGTCTCTCAGATTGTTGGGGGAGGCAGCCCCCTCTTTGTCCTGAGTTCCTGGCCACATCACCCTCTTCCTTTCTCCACTGGCTGATGTCTCTGAAGGTACAGACTCTCTGAATTCTCTACTCCATGCCCCCTGTAATACACACCCCCCTTTATTTTTTCTTTTGTAATAAAACACTATTCATAACTGTATTAAGCCTTTGTTCTTTTTCTGTAAATTCAGGAATTTAACACAGCCTTGGATGAGCAACAGTCAGTGTCAATGAGTAACATTTTCTGGAACTGTTGGTTTCTTCCCTGCTTCCCTATCTCTAAGTCCTTGGCCCTATCTACAAGCTGATTCTCATGCTCTGTTTGTAAGGACACGTTCATCTTATTCTTTTCACATGTAAGCAGCACTCAGAGTCCTTGTGGCTAGGAACTCTGCAGAGGTGTCAGGGAGCCCAGGCATTCCTCTACAGAAACTGGAAGGACTTTCACCCTCTTCCCATGCCCAGTCCCCAGCCCTGCTCTGCTGACAGAGCCATGGCAGTCCCACACACAGGGACAGCGCTCCTGGAAAGTGCTGCCCTGACACGCTGCAAGCTCAGGAGATCTCCAGGAAGAAGCAGAAAAGGCCACAATGGTGACTGACTCCTGCGTCTGCAAGATGGATGAGAATTTGAATTCCTTTGTAAGGGACCAAACATATCACTTAATAAAAACAAGGCATCCTACAATGAACATCTCTTTCCCATATTTATTCCTCTCTAAACACAGCAGTGCACAGATTATAGGAAACAGTTTTACATTTAACTTCAACCCCAAGTGGTAAAGCAACGGATTGTATCTCACAATGTAAATTTGCATCTACCATCATTTAATGGATGTTTTATACATGCTATGTACTACTGTGTTTTTATGGAAAGGCAAAAAAATTACTTGGGAATTTGTTTTTAATTAAGCAATAAGGCTCAATGGGGTACTGCTATCATGCAATAAAACCACTCCTGGGGTGTTGTGAGGCATTTGGTCCAGATGAGTGCTTCAAATCACCCCCAGATTGTGATTAGATGATTACTCCCTGGAGTTAATATTAGATGGCTCTCTCTAGAGTTGTCTTATTGCTATTATAAAAAGTCTTCAACATGGGGAAACTAAGTAGCTTTTGTGCTTGAAGATGAAGTTTGCAGTTTTGACTGTTGAGTGGCTGTGAGAGCTGTGAGGGTCCCATAGATCACTTCACCTATTTAGCATGCGTGAAAGATCATCTCGGGGCATTTCTTTGACCCAAACAGTTTTACAGTTATGTGGCTTTCTTTTTTTTTCCTAGAAAATTGAAGGATATAAACAGCAAACAACTCCAAAATAAAGCATTCCCAAGACAAGGAGCTGAGGAATTCGATTCAGAGATATGTATTACCGGCTTTATCTTTTTGCTGGGAATAATGAATCCTAATCGCTATTATGCTAATTGTATTAATGAAGGCTAATGAATGCAGCAGCACAAGAGATTCTCCCAAGTTGGGTCCACGAGGAGGTGCATGGCCTGAGGCATTCGTGAGGGCTCCCAAGTTAATGAAATCAAACAACCCAAATGCTACAGAGCCAACCTGCAGTGCCTTCCCCTGCCTCCCCCCAGCTGCTCTTCAGGGGTGAGGTTAGAGATGAAATATGTCATTCTGGGAAAAGATAAAAGCAAAAACAAAAGCAAAAACAAAACTAAAAAAAAAAAAAAAAAAAAAAAAAAGACAAATAAAACCAAAGCATTCTGCATTTCAGTACACCAGTAAGAGAGAAATCTCAGGAAAATGTTAACTCTTCCAAAACTCTCCCAAAAAGGCAGAATGGTACCACCTGGACATGGACAATTTTTGCAGGGCTTGAGCTGAAGTACAGAGCAGAATTCTCAACTCCTCCTTCAGATGTCCCTCAATAGCAACCACAAACCTCCTATGACACAACATCCCTCTGGTTTCTCAACCAGACAAAACTTTTTACATTTACAAATTAAGGTGTGATCCTTCATACATTCTCTGTGTCACATCTCACACATCCTGCACTGTCCAGGCAGCAACACAATATCTAAAAGCCAATAAATCTCCTACCCCAGAAGAAATCCCCAATTCCTCATTCAGATCAGCACCTCTGCACTTAGAGATCCAGCGTGTCAATGGAAGGGGATTTGAGCCAAGCTGAGGTTTGCTCTCTTCGTTTCCAGGATGTCAGCAGAACACCTTGGGAAAAAACCACACTACCTGGCTGTGTTCCCTTATATTTGAAGATAACAAAAGGAAACAAATATTTCCCATTTTGTTCCCCTCTCACAGAGCTCTCTGCACAGGCACTCAATGCATGAACCTTCCCCAGGCAATGGCAGCAGATGCCTTCCTGCACAAAAGACACTGACGTGGGCCAAGGTCCCTTACAAAGAGAAGGTTTTTCCTTTCTGAGCAACGCACACATTCAGCCTGGGTAGCAGTTACAAAGGAAAGAGACCAAAGCATGTTCTTCACACAAATAGAAGCTATATCCATAGGGAAAGCAGGGTTCAGGAATGACACTCTTTTATTTGTCTTTGACTAATCATCAATCAGTCATTTACATTTTTTTTGCATTAACCAGTGATTATCACACTCTTGTTCTCCCGTGCTTTTTCCCTATTTAAATATTTGAAATGGCTAATCTACCTCAATTTAGTCTTTGAAACACTTGCTCGCCAGTTATTTGTTCACCATGATTTATCTTGTGCAATAAAAGCACACTGAATGTGAGGCCACTGCTCAGACAGAACAGCAGCAGTAGGAAGAGTTCAGAAGAACGTGCCCAGAATGTTCCTTCTGGAAGGAAGGCTGAGCTCAGAAGGTGCAGCATTCTCCCACAGCATGCTGAAAAATGCATTCAGTAACTTTTCTAGATACACCTCTTTTTTCCCCACATTAATTTCATACATTTTATTCTAATATTACACCCCTCTCTGCAATGAACACCTGCACTTTATCACAGCCCTGACATTTTATATTCTCTTACCTCAGGTTTTCCTCACCTTCACCTTTTGTATTTCAACTCAGCCTGTTTGCATTATCAGAGATAAGGGCTGCAGCATGCCAGGGCTCCTGCTTCTTCATCAGTGTGTGCTCACCCATCCTGCTCCTCAGGAGAGCTCAGACTTCTGAGCTTCCCCTGTTGTGAGTCCCTGCACTGGGCACTTCTTGGGTGCAACCTGGAGACTCATCACGACCAACTCAGAAATTATTGATCATTATTATTATTCAAGACTGAATTCCAACTCTACAGCACTGTACTCTTGTGACCCAGGAGCAGGGCTGAGGTCTGAGCAGGGAAGGGTGCAGCAAACACCAAGACAAACTTGTAACTTCAGAATCTGCAAATGTGAGAGGTTTTGTCATCCTTGCACAGAAGAGCTTTTGTAAGGACCACCGAGATTCGTGAGCTGGGACATGGCCCTGTGGTGAGGCACATGAGGCTGTGAGTCAGAAGCTCTGGGGGATGTTCCTCAGCTCCCAGCTGATTCACTCTGAGCCAGAGTGAAGACAAGAGCAAATACCCCACTGTTCTGTGTCGGTGACCAAGCACCGTGTGATCAAATGAAACTCCCCAAGAGAGGAACTCCCTGTGAGAAGGGTACAAGCCTTCACAGTTATTAGAATTTATGCTGCACTTCAAGATCCTGAGGATAAAGTGCTGCACACAAGCAAAGAACAGCAATGCCTCAGTGAAAAACAAAAGCACGTTGATTGAGCATTGCTTTATGCAAAAAGCAGAGGAGCAAGCAAAGGTTGCTTTCAGGAATACTTTCATCACTTGGACAATCATATTGCAGCCAGGCTTCCAGAGCCACTCAAGTAGGTAATTCCTGCACGAGGGTTGAGAGATGCCCTAAGGCACAAGCAGCCTCTGAAACAGGTTTGCTGGGCAGCAGCTTCAAGGCATGTGGACCAGTGAGAATTTGGAAAGTGGCACTCTGAAGTTCCACCCTGTAGCTGAGCATGGATGTGATTTCTGCACTGTCAGACTTGGAACAACTCATTTCTGAAGCAGGCAGACAAAGCTGGTAGGGCTTCAGAGACACAAATCAATCATGGCAAGTCACACATTTCTGAGGAGGCTGATTATCAGAATGCCTGAGAGCCAGACCAGACAAACATTCATCCCCCCACACTCTTGCTCAGGACAGAGGTCACTCATCCCTACAGGTAATCTGGATGATGAACACAAGTTGTCTTATTCCTTCATTAGGTCACAGTATGCCAAGCTCAATTCAATAAAATCTCCACTGCTAAAAGCTGTCTTATGCACTGATTAAATGCCCCATGTAATCAATTAGTTAAAACCACTGTCTAGCCTATGATCACAGTGGGTTCCTAGCATCCCAAACTGAGCCTAAATATTGAGTTTTATTCAAAATAATTTTATCAAATGCCTGGGTTGTTTTTTCTTCTTTTCCAAACATGCACTAAACATACACTGAGCTGAGAATTTAACAGATGTTTTTGTTACTATTATAATCTAATCTTTTCCTGCAGGCTGTTGTAGTAATCTTGCCACTAGAAGATAATAAAAAAACATTTTCTCCCCTGCAGAGCTTACCTTTGGCTGACTCAGCTGAGCAGCTGCAGTTTCCTTTACTTGCTTTGAAATTATTGCATCCCAATTGGGCAAGATATTTCTGCTACTGAGAAACAAGTGGCTTTGGAGAAAATGCCAGAGGCAATCAGATAAAGTCTCTTCACCTTGCTCTAGTTGCACTAAGAGCTGGTAATTTGGGCTGCAGCTTTTTCAAGTGGTCCCACAAATGTTTGGGTTTAGAGCCAGGAAAAACAGAGCTCCTGAGCCTGCCTATCAAATAACTCTTAAGAATACTGGTGAAACTCTCACTTTGTATCTCAGTAAGGAATTCAAACAAGTGCGTAAGAGCTTCCAAAACAAACAAACAAAATACCAACAGAAAGCTCTCAGTTGTGACTGCTCAATACTGACTGTAAACCCAAAGTGTATCTTGGAGCTTCCCTTGCCTCGTGCAACAGTTGCCTGAGCACACCTCCACTTCTGACTGAAGAGGAACAAAGGAAAAAACCTTCAAATCCCAGGTGGTTTGGCCAACCCAGTGCTGTGTTTGGCTGATGTGTTGTCCGGGTGAGCATACTGAAAAACAAGAAAAATAAATTAAAGGGTTATATCTCAGCAATAGAGACTATGATTAGCATAACATAAGAGCAAATTCAGAATAATTTTAGCATACAGGAGGAAAAAAAACAGTTTCAGAATAATAATCTGTGGCTGGTTAGATCTGAATTAGTCTGACAGCTCAGACAAACTCTGGCATATTTAGTTCAGTGCTTTGTCTATTTATAGTTTACAGATATTTACAGTTAGCTCTTGTTTAAAAAGCCCCAGCATTCTGTAGAGAATTAATTTATAAGCTGGGCAGATCTCCTCAGAGTTAGCAGCTCAACACAAACCAGGTGTGAGAACCAGCCTGCAACTGCAGACCACGCTCCTTCCACCAAGACCACTCAGTTGCACTGAAAAGACCCTACAATAAAGCCCTGATATATATATATATCTCACTATATATATTTTTTTATATATCACTGTATATATCTCACTATATTTTTATATATCTATATATCTATATATCTATATATCTATATCTATCTATCTATCTATCTATCTATATATATATATATATATATATATCACTATATATATAGTGATAACCTGAATCTGTTCTCTGTTCAGCCCAGCAGCCTCCCCTCAGTGCTGAGCTTTCTCCCAGGTTTTCAGGGGTTTGGCAGTGACCTGAGGGCCACCTCTGTAACCCTCCCTTGTACACTGCTAGGCAGCCACATACTGCACTGAACTTAGTCCATGTCCTCATTTATTTGCTCATCTGACACAAACACAAAGTATAAAGAAAAAAGGTCTTGTGGAAACTCCCATGACTGCCAAGCACTTTAGCTCTAAAGTGCACCACGAGTGTCCCGGCCCACATTATTATTACCAAAGAAAATGAAAACCTGGGGAAAAAAAATATTTATAATACCTTGACAGGTCCATCACTTCCCATTAAAAATAGAAAAGCTATTACAGAAAGTGAGCAAGCACCTGAATTATAGATCAGCACAGGCCTGGGGTTGTGTGACTGCACCTGGCAAGGGCCAGAGCCTGGCTCCCCTGCAGCACCTTCAGCAGTGCTGAGGGACACTCACAGCCTCTGTCCAGCGACCCCACCGCCCTCCGGCACTGTCATACGGGGGGATGAGTGGGTGGGAGAGAGGAATGCAAAAGATTTCCCTGACACGCCAATTTCAGTGTTAATAGCTTGTTCTCTACACAAACGTCTGTAACAATAATCACAAAAGTGGTTAGAAGATGTGCTCCAAAGCTTGGGAGGGGGTCTGGTTTCTGTTTTGGACCAGTGTCATGTCTCTATTTATATCCCTCTTAACTGTAAACACTGGGGGTATTTTATCACTGAAACAATCTTTATACAATGTCATCCATGTGCACCATTGTGTGATTAGGGGGTGACGAAACTTGAAACTTAAAACTGCCAGCAAACTAAATACCCTGAGTTACGCCGGGGCGGCCAAGTGCAGAGTGTGCAGGAGGGCGGGGCACACGCGGCTGCGGGGCACACGCGGCTATGGGACACACGCAGTCAGTCCCTCGGCAGCAGACACGGAGCGGACTCAGCCCCGCTCTCGGGCACCGCCGGGGCCCGCGCAGCCCCGCCCGGCCCCGGGGCGCCATTGGCGGCGGCGGCGGTGGGCGGGAGCGGCGGCTGGGGGCGGGAGCGGCGGCGGTGGGCGGGAGCGGCGGCGGTGGGCGGAGCGGCGGCGGGGCCGGCCCCGCAGCGGGCGGGCGGACGGACGGACGGACGGACGGACGGACGGACGGACGGAGCCGCCCGGCGCGGCCCGCGGAGCTCTGCCGGGCCCGGCAGGTACGGAGCGAGCGGGGCTTCGGCGTGGGGCGGCGGGGCGAGCCGGGGTTCCGCTGCCGGGCCGGAGCGGGGGACAGGGGCGGTCTGGGGCTCCGCTCCGCCCGCCGTGGGACACAGCGGCGGCGGGGGTGGCCGTGCCCGGGATCCCGCGGTGTGCGCTGCTGGAGCCGGGAGCCCGCGGTGTGCGCTGCTGGAGCCGGGAGCCCGCGGTGTGCAGTGCCAGTCCCGCGTGTGCGGAACCTGCGGCCCGAACGCCGCTCCAGAGGGGCGGGCGTGCTGGGGTTTTTAGAAGGCAGGGTGTATTGGGGTTTTTAGAGGGGTGGGAGTGCTGGAGTTTTTAGAGGGGCGGGCGTGCTGGGGTTTTTAAAGGGCACTCTTTAAGTTGCCAACTTTGCCCGTGTCCCAAGACCCCGGGCACTGCTCCCGCTGCGGAGCTGTAAGCGGGACCCCGCTTGGGCCCTGCGCCTGTTCCAGAGGGGCATGGACAGGGAATTGTCGCCTCCCTCGGTGGTTCCCCCCTCGGCAGCCAGCCCGTGTCTGTCGCTGTCACGAGTCCGGGGAGCGGCGGAGCGGGAGGTGCGGGCAGAGTGCCTCGGGATGAGTGCGGGGACAGAGACGGGGGGACGGACGAGTAAGGCTCTGCCTTTAATTTCGTGGTTTTCCCCCTTCCTCCCTCCCTTCTTTCCCTTACTTTGCTGCTTGGGCGCCTCTGAGCCTGGCTGGCACTTGCAAGAGCCACAACTGGGCTCAGGCTGCCAACAGCTGGGTTCGGTAGCATCAGTCTGAGCTCCTCAAAAGCCTCTGCCCGGGCCCTTGCTGTGGCTCTCCACTGAGCAGCAGTGGCGAGAAGCTTGGCAGATCAGTCAGTCCATGTCCCGCTGGTGACATTCTTAAGGGCTTGATATGACAGCCAGTCCCTAAATGTCCATGTGCTGAATTGGGTTCCTCGTAAGCATGGCAGGAAGGGGATTACCAGAGCCTGTCCTCCTTACCCCAGCACTTACAACATGCCGGGAAAGAGGAGAAGCAAGCCGAAATACCCTCAGGCAGGAAAAGGAGAGGAACTTTTTTCTTCTTGCTCTAAATGCCTGCTCCAGCAGCTGCATCCTACTTGCTGTCCTCGGTGAGCAGGAGCTTATGCCAGCCCTAACTCCAGGAGTCAGGGAAAGCTGCAGAGAGGTGGGGCTCGGGGCATTTTCTGCTGGCAGCCCTCAGCAGTCAGATAGATCTCAGTGGAATGGACTATCCCATGCGTGGAATGCATGAGGTTGTACAGTGGATACCAAGGCTGTCGGTGCTGCCTGTTGGCAGGAACGGAAGGGTCAGGTAGAACAGCTCGCTGCCTCGGTACACCTAAGCCTTAGATACATACAGACTTGAAAAACATACCCCAGACTTGCTGACCCGTGAGCTTAAGTTGAAATGCTGTGCCTGGCAGGCATCAACATGGCTGTTTATAAT
Organism: Taeniopygia guttata; assembly: GCF_048771995.1. Taxonomy (NCBI): domain Eukaryota; kingdom Metazoa; phylum Chordata; class Aves; order Passeriformes; family Estrildidae; genus Taeniopygia; species Taeniopygia guttata. The sequence goes on from NC_133036.1 coordinate 14,417,421, forward strand.
CACAAGTGAACAAGCGCTCATTGTTAAGTGTTGTGGCGTGCTTACTTCTGGAGTGGAGTGCCAAGCTGTATTTTTTTTCCTTTTAACATCAGTCATATTCACTGCATAGTATTTGATCACATGTAGAACCAGCAGAACTTGATGATAAAAACAACCCCAGAATTTGCCATGCCAGAAACTTCTGTGAAAGTGAGCATGCAAAAAAACACATCTTGCCACCTTAATTTCAGCTGGCTAAGCTGCTGCTGCATGTGGTATGTGGGCATATGTAGCACTTGCTAATAAGCACTGTGACCCTACTGACCTGACATAGCAAACTTGAGCAAACAGGAAAAAAACATTTACCAAAATTAATAAAATAGATTAGACTTCATATCCTCACTTTGTTTCAAAGGGAGAGGCTCTCATCTCCCAGGAAAGAAGACCATAGTAACACTCAGCAGCTATCTTTATTTACCAGATTTACAAAGTGCTCGCATTCCATAGCCAAACTGTGGACTATTTGCACTGAGTCACAGTATTAACATGAAATTGGGTTTTATGTTTTCAGTCAAGCCAGACACTGTGTGGAACTCGGGGCAGGATGGATCTGGCTTGTGGTGGGATGTGAGGAGTCAGCCCCTCAGATGGCTGTTTCAGCCCCCATCTGAACAGGGAGCACACAGAAGCAAAGAGTGAGTTGTCCTAGCCTAAAGGTAAGCACTGTAAGTCCCACTACTACTATTTTTTTTTAATTATGTGTATGTGTTGTTCTCCAGTCACTTATGCCTGAGGGGGAAGAGAGGTGGGAGGAAAACATTCTACTTTTGCATCCCACGAAAACTCCTTCAAGAAATACCCTGGGCTAGAGCAGCCAATAATTTTAGTCTTAGCAGAGATTTTCCCGTGACAGAGTTGGCTTTTCTTAGGTTAATTCCTGGTATTTTAACTAGTCAGCAAACCAGAGGGTGGAGGAGAAAGGACATATCTGCAGGTACAAGTCTGATGTGTAATGAGAGCTCACCTTCAGGTTTTTTCACACTAGAGGATTGTGTCCAGCACCTTCTCCTTTTGCTCCATGCAGTAAGTCCAAGAGATTTCTGTGCAGGGACCTGGGGCAATGCAAGAACTAAAGCTTTCACAGCAGCAGAGCTTACTCTCCTCTTTGAAAATAAGCTTGGGTTCCCTGGCTCTCCGCAGGCAAGGCCTTTATATCTGACAAAATATATTACTTTCCTCTGGAATCTGGTGTGCAGAGATCCCTAGGAATAGAGTCTTGTCAGGTACCATGAGTTCTTGAGAGGCTGGGCCACACTTCTAAGCCACATAAAATGAAAGAGGCAGGCTAAGAGTTCCATAACCCAGAAGCATGAGGAAAGGAAACTGGTGGGACTGCTTTGGTTTAGCCCATTTAGTGTTGCTGGTGCCAAATGTTCCTGATGTATATTATTGCATTCACAGTCCTTGCACACCAAGGATCCCAAGCTGTAATTTGAGTTTTTCCTTTATTATTTGTGTGCTCATCTTGCTCTTGCACACAGTAAATCCTCAGCCAGGGATTTGTGGAGAGGCCACATCCCAGGATAGGTGAGAGTCCAGGAAACCCTGGTCAGGGAGTTTGGTGCACAGTTGTGGACAACAGTGTGCCCTGCCTGTTTGTTCTTCAGCCTAACTGGTGTATTCAAGAGGGAGGGGGTAAGAACATGTGGTGGTTATTGCAGCAGCACATCTCCTCTCCATGCACAGATCCACTGGGCTGGTGGATCCACGCTGGGAATGGAGGCTCTCCCCTCTCTGGTGACAAGTAACAGATCCTTGGCCCAGCTGCTGCATGGCTGTGCCAGGGCAGGTGGGTTGGGAGTGGTTTCAGCCCCTGCTGCTGGAGGCAGCCCCTGGACTCCCCCTCTGGCTGCAGCCTGGCCAGAGCACTCAGTAAATGTCAAGTGCACACCCAGGTGAGTGGCTGTGCCCAACACTGCCCAGCTCTACCCTGTGCCCTCCAGGCTCTGGGGCCCTGAGGATTCACATCCTTCCCTCCAGCTCCAGGGGACCCCGAGGGAGGCAGCTCTTCAGGAGCACCCAGCACTCTGTGCCTCTCTGTGAAAGCTTTTTCTGCAGCCTGGGTCACTCCATTTAGGTCTGCCATGGCCTGAGCTGGTCTGGGCCTTGTGCCTTTTCACCCTAGAGAAGGAAGCTCTGGGAGCTCAGAGGAATTGCCCACTCAGATGGCTCAGCTGAGAGGTGCACAGTGTGCAGCAGCCTTCAGCAGCAGCTCTGTGGTTCCCCTTCCAGCACTGCAAAGGGGGGACTGGGGCTGAGGGGCAAGGGTAGAATGTCCTACACGCACAGGACCTGGCATATTGTCATCCTCCTCTTCCCTCCAGCCTCCTTGGCAGCAGGGGCTCTGGGCAAAGAGCACAGGGATAGCAGTGGAGAGCAGCTGTGCATGAGTGCTCCCAGAACCATCAGCGGCAACCAGGGTAACAACACATGGCCCTGTGACCTGCCTTGTGATGGCTGAGCTACCTCTCTGCAGCAGGAAATGACTCTCATTCCCATGGCCAGCTGGCCTTGGGCCAGCACCCTCCAGCCTGCAAGGGCCAGTGAGAAAATCCACTCACAGGGAGCACCTCCCTCACTGCAGACTGCCAAGGGCCAGCAGCTGCTTTCGCTTCAGGGCTACCCTTACCTGGGTTTCCTGTTAGAACACAAACACAGCACAACCTCAAACCCCCAGATGGTGGGAGAAGGAGGGTGCAGAGGTGTGGGAGAGATGAGTGTGCTGCATTCCACTTCCCCTCCAGCAGAGCTCACTGTTTGCAGAGTGATGTGCCCTGCACTTGGGGCACTCTCAGCCCAGGGAGAACAGAGGAAAGGCTTCACTTGTGTGAGTTTATTCACATCATGAAGGCTTTTTTCATTTGTTGTTTTTGCCCTTTTTGTCATGCTTGGAGGACCAGCAGGAACAAGTGATACCACAGATTTTTCTTTTGTTCCTGCCTCAGCTCTGGCCCAAAATGGAGCTGTGGGGTTGTGTGTGTCTGTAAGCAATCCTTGAGAAAGCAGGTGTGCAGTCAGAAATGGGAGGCTTGCTCTCAAGACCCTTTGATGCAGATCTATGTATCTGCATAAAACCAGGTTCAGACCAAGCAGCTTTCTTTTCTAAGGACACACAGGGGTAAAAAAGCAACACCAGAAGGACCTGGCTCTGCCTTCAAGGACTTCCACTGCTGCAAATTGCACCATCCCAGTGCAGCCTGGGCTGTTGCAAAATGAGGTCAGATAGTTTGAAGCTTTTATTTAGACAGGTAACAAAGTAAAGCAAGGAGTGAGATTACCTGTAGCCTCAGATTGCATTAGCAGCATCTCACCTGTGCATGCACTGGCTACTCACCTTCTCCCTGGTGTAGTTTCACCACTTCCCTCTTTGTTTTCCTCTCTCCAGAGTGAGCTGGAGATGGTGGACCACCTTGCAAACACGGAGATCAACAGCCAGCGCATTGCTGCTGTGGAAAACTGCTTTGGGGCTTCTGGGCAGCCCTTAGCCTTGCCGGGCAGGGTCCTCCTGGGAGAAGGGATTTTAACCAAAGAATGCCGCAAGAAACCAAAGCCTCGCATATTTTTCCTTTTCAACGACATCCTCGTCTACGGCAGCATCATCATCAACAAGAGGAAGTACAACTCCCAGCACATCATCCCCCTTGAAGATGTCACTCTGGAGACGCTGCCAGACACCTTGCAGATGAAGAACCGCTGGCTGATCAAAACCTCCAAGAAGTCCTTTGTGGTTTCCGCAGCCTCCCTGACGGAGAGGAAGGAGTGGATCAGCCACCTGGAGGAGTGCATCAAGCACCTGCTGACCAAGACGGGCCGGCAGCCCTGCAGGGAGCCCGCGGCCCCCTGGATCCCAGACAAGGCCACGGACATCTGCATGCGCTGCACGCAGACCAAGTTCTCCACGCTCACCCGCCGGCACCACTGCCGCAAGTGCGGCTTCGTCGTGTGCGCTGACTGCTCCAGGCAGAGGTTCCTGATGCCCCGGCTGTCCCCCAAGCCCCTGAGGGTCTGCAACCTGTGCTACAGGCAGCTGCTGGCAGAGAAGAAGAAGGAGGCAGAGGCGGATCGGAGGCAGCCGGAGCCGATCCACTCTGCCATCCATGGCTACGAACCCTCCAGCGGCGATGACAGCGACAAGTCTGACGATGAGAAAGCTGAGCAGTGGCCAGCAGACACAGAGTTTTATACCTCACAGGTATCTTGGTCATCTTTCCACAGCTGACCTCCCTGGGAACTGGTGGTGTTTACACACTGGGAATCCAACCTCTGGCCTCCAATGCATGTCCTTTTTGATGTCTTCTCTGAAGGCCATGCCTAGGAAGGTGGATCTTGGCCCCTGTGTGTGGTCTCAGAGCTGAGACAAGGTTTCCCCTCTGAGAAGGTCTCATACAATGTGGGCACAGAGAGAACAGCTCAGTGAAGAGCACTGAGGACTGGGGCAGCGCCCTGTGGATCAGTCTCGACCAAATGAGCTCACCTTCAGTGCCTTATTCTTTCTCTCTGCTAAAATATTTCTTGTTTGAAATGTTTTGAGATTGGCTCTTGGGAGGAAAAGCAGCATGAAATCCTGGAGTTGAACACATTGGCCTGCTCACTGTGTGTTCCTCTGTCACAACAAGGGCCACTCCGGATGTCACTTTCCATGAGCATTCTGAGATTCTCACTGCAAGTGTGCCAGGCTGAGGGAATAGCTGCTCATCCCTGCACAGTACGGCCAGCACCGGATTCCCTGTCTTCTCAAGGTTGGCAACACTAAGAGAATGGTATTTTGAATGCAGGGAGCTTGTGTGGGGCTCAGTGTGAGCAGCCCCAGCAAAGCACTGGAGCATCCAGTCTCTCACATGGAAAGAGGCCATGCCAGTGGTACTGGGCCAGGAGGAGGAAGGAGAGGGGAAAGGGACAGGGAACATTACAGTGAGCAGTGAAATACGGAGGGAGAGAGGTACTGCAGTTCACTCAACTGAGTGCAGAGCCCAAATCTCAAACAGCAGTTATACCAGACTACTAGAAACTTGAAAATCTCAAGCCTATCAGGTAAAAAGACAGACCAGGGAAGACTTGTTAAAAGTCTGTAAAAATCCAGGAAAAAGCCTCAAATTAAGATCCTGTGAAGTACAGCACTTCAGCTTTCCCTTCCCTCCTGGGCTGCTGCCCAAGGCATCAGATTCTCACTTGTGGGCTCACCTCCTGCCTTATCAGTCTCACGAGTCCAAAGTTAAGGTCCTTTATGTACTTCAAGGATGGGAGCCAAAGACTTTACAGTTTACTTGAGATCAACTTTAAAGTTCAAATTCAGTTAGAAATTAACTGTGTTTATTCAAGTATTCTATCATAATGTAGCATGGGAGTAAATATAGAGGAAATCAGACAACAGCAATTGTTTTGCAGCAGACATTTCTACAAACTCCGTTATTACTTCTAGTATATTTTTGTATTGTGTATTTTGTGGTCTGGAAAAGCAACATGACTGGGAATACACTGCCAATGTTTTAAAATGTTTCCTTACCATGACCTGTTACAAGCAGTGAATTGCTTGACAGATGGCCATATGTTTTTTTAAATTTCAGTTCAAGATAATTATTCTTACTGTCTTTTATAAACTGCTACTGTTCCAGTGAATTTGTATCACTTGACTGTGTGTGAATAAAGATATGGCCAAAAGGAAGGAGCCAGGAAAATAGGACAATAAAGCATGTTATTATTGAACAAGGGTCTTAACAAGAGCTGGGATCCAGGCCTGGCCAGCCCAGCACAAGTGGTGACTCCTCAGCTGTGGGGAGACTGCTCTGGTTCTGTTTACTGCTGGAAGGTAAGAGCATCAAATCTGATGCTTCCTTTCTATTTATACCGTGTTGTTGTCTGACAGGCTTTCCCCAAGTCTCCTGCAATCCCCTGCAGTAGTCTGTATTAACTGGAACGGGATTTTTCCGGTGGGGACGCAGCTCAGAGTGGGCCAGCAAACCTTATGACCTAAGCAGATGTTTTTGGGCTTGAAAGCAATAAGTACACTGAGTTCTGTTTTTTCCATCCCTCTCCAGGTTTAGTTCCTAACTCTGCACAGCAGTGATTGTTTTTACAATGCCTCCCACCCACCAGAAGGGTGTACATGCTATGCAAACAGAAAACGACCTTAAAAATAAACAGCCATTAGCTGTTCACAAGCCAAAAATAGCCCAGCTGCTGAATCTGCATCCAGTCACAAATGTACTGAAGGTTGGAACCTAATCCTTAGTTCTGTTAGAGATCAGCTTACTTTGTGTTTTCAAAGGTCTTACTACTGCCAGCCCCAAAAGACCTATGAGCTGCTTTCATGCTCTAATGAGGGACAGGCATGCCTCTAAAGAATGCCTTATTGGTGAGCAAAAGCTTTTCTTAATCACAACAGCAGTCAGAAAAAAACAAACAAACCACCAAAAACAACCCAGCCCCTTTTTCTGATGCATACTGCTGATGGCTCTTGGGGAAATGCACACATCTTCCACCAACTTGAAGCCCCAAGAAACCAAGCAATTCTTAAATTTTTAGTGCCTATGGTAAAAGGATCGTGCCCAGGAAAACATGGGGAAATTTAAATACAGCCTCTCCCCCACTTCCTGAACTTCTGTTGCAGAGCTCAGCACTGGGATTAGAGCCTAGGGCTCCTGGCTTCTGGCCTGGTGAACACATGGGTTTTAAATCACAGGCTGTGTGCTGTTACAGTCCAGCCTGCAGTTTTCCAGCCTGATTCTATCTCCAGTGCATTAATAAGGCATTTCCTGATAATTTATGCTCTTATTTTAGCTAAATAAAGACCTTACCAGAGAGTCATTCCAGCTTGCAGCCCCACGTGGGCAGGAAGAGCAGCAGCTCCAGTGCTCACCTTGGGAAACATCTGCAGGCTGGAGGGTTTGTGGGGTCACAGCTCTTCCTGAAGGGCTCCCAGACATGAACTGTGGGGGTCATGTGGCAGAAGAAGTTCCTTTTTCAATCCCTGCCTGAAGGTGTCACAGCCCAAAGGGCAGGGTGAGGGTGTCCCCATTGCACACCATCCTCTTCTGCTCTCCAAAGCTGGTTAGAAGGGGAGGAAGAGGATGGCACTGCTGCAGCAGCCAGTCATGAAAGCTTAAGAGAAGGTAATAGGGAGATTTGCTCTGCAGATAAACTGAAAGGATCAAAAAGGTTCAAGGAAAGCTGTGTGTTGTGCTGTCCCAAGGCACAGCTCAGGCACACACCAGCTCCCAGCACAGTGCTGACTCAGCACTCACAAGCACTCAGGAGGGAGAAGTGAGCCAGCTGCTCTAACCAAGTCTTGCTCCCAGTTACTCAAACACTCAGTTTCTATCCAAGCTGGATTTCTGGCTCTGCCACAGCTCACAGCCTCTTCCAACTCACTACTGCTGCTGGGCAGTTTCTCATGTTCCTCACTCTGCCTGGGGTTTTGATTAGGAGGAGGAGCTGAGGAGTACACACAGTCCCAGCTGCTCCTGAGCTGTAAATTGGGGTCTCCTATGAAAAGTACAGGCTTCTGTTTCTCACCCTTTCTGCTCCAGGCTATGGACCTTTAAGAATGGTGCTGGCAGGAAGGAGATGTTACACTGCTGTCCCATCCGTGGTGGACAAAAAACAGCTGCAAGAGTGCTGGAGACAGTGTCCAGGGCCCCCGGGGAGGAGCACAGGCTGCACACCAGGGTGTAAAGCACTGCAGGGCAATCCCAGCCAGTGTGCTTTATGTTACATGTCACAGGCAGGAACAGCCCCAGTGCCATGCAGGTGTATGGGAGGGAGCCTCTCCTGCCTGTGACTGGTTCATAAAACCACACGCAGCCAGTGCTGTGGTCCTGTGCTGCAGCTGGGGGAGAGGAGGCAGGCAGGGAGGTGCTGTGAAGTGCTGGTGAACCCCCAGCAACACCAAAGCTGGCATTTGACTTCAGTTCCACTGAGGGCCAGAAATGCAAAGAAGCAATGAGCAGGTTTTCTGCAAACCTCTTATGGAGAGGTTCATGGCTCAGAGCGAGCTACACAACCTCCCAGTCTGTTACTGTAGGGAGGGGAGAGAAGAAGGAGGAGGGCAGCTAGAGAAAAGGTTTTGGTTTAGCAAAGCTCCAGTGTGCAGCACCTTCTGTTGCACACACCCTGGGGCAGAGCATCTGCTGCTGGCAGCCATCCTGCTACCTGTGTTCCTCCTGCCCAAACTGCCCCGTGCAGCAAGGGATTGCTGAGCTTTGGCCAACCTCTCCTTTTTTTTAAATCATAAACACAATGTGTTTTGGTGACAGCCTATGGAAAAAATGGATTTGAGAAGGAAAAAGCATTAACTCAAGGCCAGACACATCTCTTTCCCTCTAACAGCAACAAGAAAAAAATTTGTGTTTTTTTTACAGGAAGAGTTACACATAAGGTAAAACCAGAGCTTGAATGGCTTCACATAGAAATGATTTCCAGAGTGCTTTCAGGAGTGCCCCTCACAGGCATCCTCAGATGGCTCAAACAGCTCCAAGAGTGGGGTGAGGGCCAGAACCAACACACAACCCAGAGCCACCAGCACCCAGCTCAGCTTCCTGGCTTCCAGCAGGGCCTCTGACTTGATGAGTGCTCAGCAGCAGGTTCAGGCAAACTAACCTGATTCTCTAGATCCTCCCCAAAATGTCCTTGAGCACAGCTGTCTCCTGTTTGAGCAGCCCCCATGGGTGGTGTTCACAGCCCAGAAGTCTCTCTCATGCTGCCCTAGGGCTTTGCACAGCCTGTGACCAGCCCTGCTCCCCATGGCAGCCCTCTGGGGCTGTGCCCACAGCATGCTGCCCTGCACAGCCCCACAGCACCTGCAGGGCTGTCTCCTCTGGGGAGAGGCTGCCTGTGAGGGGCTGGCAGGGTCCAGCTGCTCTCCCTGACACTCCCATGCACAGGGGGAGCAGTGCAGCAGTGCTGCTGTGCATTGGCCCTGCTGCACAGGGGCCTCTGCAGCACCGCTCTGCTGGGGCTGAGTGAGGGCAGATGCCTCCCCCAGAGCTCAGCAGAGGTGCCTGCTGCCAGGCACACCCGGCCTGCAGCGTGTGAGGCTGCAGCTGCATTTGCACCGGGCTGGAGGCAGGCACAGCCCCTGCAGGCAGAGCAGGCCCCTCTGTCTGCATTGGTCCCACAGGCACTCGGGATGTCACACTGCAGCCAGCTGTCTGCAAGGAAGCACCTCTGATGACGAGAGGCTCTACAAAATCCACTGGCAAAGAGCTGTTAATTTGGGGAGGATGACAAATGGAGGCTGTCACACTTGGCTTCTTCAGCACTTAACAGTACTGCTGCTGCTCCCTATAATACCACATTTGGAGGTGTGTTGCATCCAGGAAAATGGGATGTGGAATGCTGTAGCCCTGGAGCAGGGGCAGCCCTTTCAGCTCACCCTGGAGCCTGAGGACAGCCCTCTGGAGCAGCAGCAAGTAAGAACATCTCCCACCAGCTGCCATCCTCCCTCTCTCCTCAGGGACACTCAACAGCCAAAGCCCAGCCATGGCTCTGTCACAGAAGGGATCCAAAAGGATGTGTTTGTTGGTTGTGACCTTACAAGTTAGAGCTCCACAGAGCTTCCATGCATTTCAGCACCGTCACCCTTTGGGAGAACCATCTGGGCAGAGCAGGAAGAGTGGGGGAGCTCCCAGCACTGGAAATGCGGCTCCCTTGGGAAATGGGGTAAGGATCCTGTGCTGGAAGCTGGCAGAGGGGCTGGCCATTGCCCAAGCACAAGCAATGCAGCACCCCGGACACTGACTTTGACAGGCTGCTCCAGAACAGATGTGGCTTTAACAGCTCTGTGGAGGCTCATCACCTCCTGTCCAGCTCTGCCCCCGGCTCAGAGCACTGGAACCTTCTCCTCCTGCTCATCCTTCCTACCAGAACTTGCCTCTGGAGGCTGGATTATCCTGGAGCCAGCTCATCCAGCTACACTGGGACAAGGCTGCAGTGGGCAGAGCCTCCCTCCCAGCTGTACCAGCCCTGCACAACAGGCACCTCTGTGAGCTGGAGACTTCCTGGCTGCATGTTTAGCAATGACAGCAAGACAGGGAAAGAGAAGGAGCTCGTTTTATATTTAGATAGATAGATAGATAGATAGATAGATAGATAGATAGATAGATAGATAGAGACAGAGACACAGATACCACAAAACAAAGCAACACCATGACCATATCTTAATACAAATTCCACTTTAAAGGGGTGTGAATAAATATTTCCCTCTTTAAAATTATGGCCTAGTGCTTTGGGTTCTGGAGCCTTGAAGACATTTTCTCTGTGGTGCAAGTAATAAAGGCGTTTGGTTTAATTTTTAAGTTGGTATTGCAATTTTGAAACCATGATTGCAACTGATTGCAACTCATAGACCTGGAGAGGTCAGGTCCTCTGCTTAATCACTTGTTTGTACATGGGAAAGCAGTGAGAGAGGAAGGCTCCACTCCTGACCAGAATAAAAGACACAAAGGCAAATGGGCAGGTCTTCCCTAGCACAGGAAACCCCTTTTGTACAACACAGAAAATGCCACGCTTTTTTCAGAGTGCGATTGCTTTGGCAGTTCTACGTTGGGTTTTACTCACAGTAGCACATGTGTTGGCACAGCACTGCAGGAACTGGGAGAACATGAAAGCAGTCTTACTAACCCAGAGCCAGAGTTCACCAGATTCATCCCAAAATCATGAGGAACAGCGTTGAAGGGGGAACCTACAGAGCAGAACTGCTGCTGCTCTAGTCTCTTGTCAGCCTGGTGAGAAACTTGTGGAGGCAGCGGCTGGTGTGACCAGTCCTCACTCTCTGCCTAATCACTTGCTGAACACATTTTTGTTTTGGCACTTGGAGCATCCTGTGCCAATTAGCTGCACAATTCCCTGTCACAGTGTGTGAACAAGCACTTCCCCTCACCTCTGCCATTTCTGGAGGTGCACCCTGCCTTCTATAGCACAGTATTGTTCCTCCTGTTCAGCTCTGTGCCAGCCACAGCTGTGACAAAATCTCCCCCCATCAGTGCCTTTTCCAGGTGGAACAGTTTCAAGCAGCCCATCTCTCATTACACAGGTACCCTCCCCTACAGTGTTATCCTTCTCTGTATCCTTCCCAGCCCTGCAATGCCCTCTTTGGCTCCAAAAGGACAAACACCAGTGGACCAAGAAGGCTGCACAGACTATCCAGGATGGGGCAGCTACTTGGATTTGTTCAATTACCTAACTACATTAACTTAGTGGTTTCCTTTCCCATCTGTCCTAACCTTCTTGTTGCCTTCTGACTCACTGCTGAGCACTGAGCTTGTGCTGTCAGAAATCTGTCCAGTGACCTCAAGCCCCTTCCTGGGAGAAAACAGGTCAGCACTGTGTGTACCCTCCTGGTGGCACTCACCAACACACAGGGTTCTGCTGACTGCAGGCTCCTGACAATGTTTGCAGCTGCTGGCAGGCACTGGGGTGCTGTGTGGAGGTAGCTTTGCTGCCCAGTAAAGTTTTGAAATCTTGCAGATAAAGCAGAGCATCCCCTCTATTCCTCTCCGTGGCAACATAGCATAGTGTGACCTTGTTTTCCTTTGTGACCAGTACACCCCAGGGCCATGCTGTACCTAGAACACAGCTGCAGCAGCAGCACAGAGATGGGGCTCTTGGGCCAAGCCCAGCAGTGCCTGGGTTTAACTCAGGAGCTCTGGGACTGCATGCTCTGGGCAGGACTGGGAGATGGTGCAGCTGGAAACGGAGCTGCTGCAAAACACTGCAACCACATTGTCAAACACTTGGCACGTGCAGCTTTCCACGAATATCTGAGCTTCCCAAAGACCAGCCAAGGCTAACCAAAGGACACGGGGCAGCTTTGAAGCTGGCTCTGTTGTTGGGGTGTGAGCAGCCAGTGGTTGGTTAATTGATTTCCTGAGTGCTATCTGCAGACACCATCCAGTTTTGGTCTATTGCATAACAGTACAGCACAGGTACGTTAGGCACAACACAAATACATACCTTTGTCACGAGGCAGATTAATTAGGTAGCAACAGCAGAGCACTTTGAAAATGTAAAGCACTACAAGAGTGCTCCTTATTATCCTATCCTTATCATTCGTGGCACGATGTGAAGGCTAATCTTCACCCCATACTCCCAGGGACCTGCTGCTGCCATTGTCAGCAGCCCCAGTCCCACGGCGCCGGGTTGAGGACATGAAAGTCCAAAATTAGAATTAGACTCAGCGTCAGCACAGGCTCCTGCAGAGTTAAACTTGAGACAGCAGAAAGCCTCAAGCATGCAGGCAGCTGCCAGGCTGTTCACTGTGGTTATGGAACAAATACTTTTATACACAGATTCTTGGAGAGAATGGCTGGGAAAAAGCATGCAAACCCCTTTTATGGAAGCCAGCAAAATCAAATCCAGGAGCTTTCCCCACCAACACCCTAGTTAGCTTTTTATTACTGACTTTGTTTCTGCACAAGCCATTAATAAACTGTAGTTTGGTCAAAGTCTGCTGCATGAACTGTGTCTCACAGGCACAGAGCAGGCACCTGATTCCTGCTGACACTTCAGCAAGTACTCTGCTACAATCTACTATTTTCTAGACCATTTTGCCCTATCCCCTGTTTTGTTGAGTAACCAAGCATTTGCTTTTTCACCCCATCCCTCTCAAGACTGAATATTACATTCAGCTTTTGTGTCTTTTGTATCCTTCACTGTTCTAGAAGTGAGCAAGTTTTTAACTTAGGATTTTGCAAAAATGGTTATGTAGAGCTTAGAATTTACCTGGAAGAGCAAGGTAGAAAAGTGAGATGTCCCCCTCATTTTTGCCTGGAAAGAGGAGGATTTGTAAAGCCAGAGATAGCAGTCAAAAATCAGAGCTGCCCTGGGCTACCTTCTTGCAGAAAACTTCCATCAGTATCAAGCGGAATTGTCTGCCAGGGAGAGGGCAGAAATGGAGAGTTAGCTGGGTGAGAACAAAAACTAATTGTAGGAATCTACACCAATATCAGAAGAATGAGTTTACCTACACCCAGGACAGGCTTTACCAATTCATAATGAGAGGCAGGTCTCTCCAGCTGTGAGGGACTGCCAGCACCTGGGGAGGTATAGGTGAGGCTAAGCACACACCTGCACTGGCTCCATGGTCTCTCCCACTGCAAATACTCAGGTCTCTGTAAATGTTCAGGGGCTGATTCTGTATCTCCAATTATTTTGCCTTAACATCTCAGCACAAGGAGCTGCTCAGGGAGCTGCAGCAGGGCCAGGTAAAAATAAGAGCTTCAAAGCTTTTTTGAACAAACCCAAATTACAAAGATTATTCATCATATCTCACTCACTGATACCGAAATAACAAACCCTTCATTCTGTCTTCAGATTACATGTACAAAGAATCTGAGTGCTCTACTCCAAAGCAGCATGTCAGAGCACAGGAAAGATTTAATTTCACCCTAATTCACTCCTGCCTACTGAAGCTGAGCAGGGAATAAGTAACACAAAACATTTGCATCCTGCTAGACACTCCTGTACAGGGTCTAATTAGTTAAGGTCAAACATCAGTGTAAATCTTTCACTCCCCTGCCACAAAGAAAGCAGCTACATTTCAAAACTTAGCAGTTTCTTCTTTGTCCTGATTGCTGTGAACCTCTGCTAACATTTATTACATTCCTTCTTTGATGCTCATGTCCTGACTGCAGGATCAGAGATTGGTTAGCTACAGAACAGCACTGTCACATTCCTGTAACACATCATTTCCTACTGATAGATTGCAAAATGTTTAACAAAAAGCACATTCAGGATCTAGATGGGAAGTTACTCAGGGTCACCCAGCAAATGAGCAGAAGAGCCAGAGAAGGTGACAGATCCTCTGAGGCCCAGCAGAATGGGCTTGCCTCAAAGCCAGGCTGCTTTCCCTGCTGACAGCTGAAGGCTGAGCTGGGGTGAAAGATGAGCAGTGGCTCAGAGGGAACTGCAGAGGTACAGGTGTCCAGATGCAGTGTCTGTACTGAGTGTTGAAAGCTGTAATGTTCATGTTAAATTCTTCCTGCTGAACAGTCATCCAAAGAAATGAATACCTTCATTTTTGCAGACTCCAGAATAATTTTATATATTTACCTTGTAGGCTCTTCTGGAATTCATAAATCACACTTAATGAGAAGTATTAGCCCACGCTTACTGCAATTACATGATGAATGTTTGATTTCTGGCTTACAGCCTGAAAAATACATAGATTTCTGTGATCTCTAGAAAGGTAAAGATGAAACCTCATGTTTTAATTAGGGGCTAATAGCTTTAGTTCACTTCAATGCAAAGGGCTTTGGTTTTTTAAAAGCTTTCTAACCCAGCTGAAAGGCTGCTACTCAATTAGTCTGGAGTTATACATCAGCTGATCAAGCAGCGACAGCCTAAGCTACTGCTTTCTCTGTAAGAGCTTTTACTTGGGGAAAAAAATGCATTGCTTTTACATCCTCTGGCTGCACCAGTGCTGCCAAACTGCTGATGAAGACTGAGCTCAGCAGGTCCTGCCACTGCAGCTACACAGGATCAAACCCTGAGCCTGCCCCTGAGTCACCATGGAGCACTGCTGGAGCTGCTGCCACTCTGCAAGGAAAAAAATGGGAACATTTCATCTCCACATGAATCTGCACAGTTTTGAACAGGAGTATTAATTTTGGAATAAGTGATTGGAAATGTGTGTATGTGAAAGCAGCAGAACAATTAACAGAGAGGCCTCTCTGGATAGCGAGGGATGCCATTCCGTCAAAGGGAGGATTCACTCCTCTGTCCAGCCCCACAGGGCCCCACACTGGTGAGAACACAGCACAGGCAGCTCCTGAACAAGACCCTGCACTGATAGCAGGACAGTCACAGAAGTTTCAGCAAACCACATATGCCATCCTCCTGTCAGCCCAACAGGCCAAGGGGCTCACAGGAAGGCTAGCAGGAAGGCAGCAGCAGTAGGATATGAAAGATATAAAGGAAAGAAAAGATTTGTCCAAAAAGGTAGCTAATCATTGACAATCAAGAAGAACCAGGAGATGAAGTGAGGATTTGACTCATCCTCCATGTGCACAAGCAAACCTGGCCAGACCACCTGAGTAGGTATGCCATGAGAATATAGCTGTGTAAAATAAAATTGCTTAATGACTTTGAATATTACAATCCCCTTCCAATAACCTTCCAGTGAGTTTTGTAGCTGTGACTTCCCACAAACCAACCAAATTGAGAAAAAGCATGCTCATCTCCACTGGGTTGCAATCATCAGAGGGGAGTCATCTGAAAGAAATGTGGACACACACTCTGGGCGTCAATAGCTTTATGCCACATGTGTTAAACAGAACTGTGCCTCAAAAGAGCAGCTATTCAGGCCCACCCAGCCCTCTCAAGCACAGGTTTCCTCCCTGAAGAGGTGAGTGTCAGTGGCAGCAGGTGATGGCAGTCATTCCACCCACCTGTGCCCCACCTGCTGGGGCTGTAAATTGTGACCTCTGGGAAGAGCTCTGCCAGGGCACGGCAGTGTGTGAGCAGGTACAGCACACAGCCCCACACTGCTGCAACCGGCTGAGAAACAATCGAACACTGACAGCACCGCACACCCCATGGTTACTGTCACTCAGCTCTGTCTCCAGCCGGCTGCTGTCCTCACCCCTCACACCACAGCAGCGCACGGGGAGCGGGGTGAGGGTGCTGAGGCCTCCATTGCTGCGGGAGAACACTTAGCCTCCTTCCACAAGCGTGCTCGGGCACAAAGCAGCGCTCCAGCCCGCTCGGGCAGGGCGGCAGCCCCGGGGAGCCCGGCCCACGCTGGGCTGGAAGGAAGGACGAGGACAGGCCCGTGTGCCCCTGCGTGGGGCAGCCCTGCGGACGGGCTCCTTGGGCCTGCTGCCCAGCAAAGGCTCTGCAGGTGCAAGGACACAGGCTGGCCTTGGAAAAGCTGCCCACGGAATGCTGATCCCCCATGCTTTTCATACTGCCCAAGAGGAGAGACAGGGCGACGATGCGAACAGGCTGAGCCAAGAACCACCTTCCTTTGTGGGCACAAAGAAATGCAGCCCTCCAGGTAACAAACTCCTCACTGCCTTGCCAGTTCCACTGTGGACAATCTGCCTTTGCAAACAGGCTGCTGCTCAGCTCACAAAATCCATTTGTCCCTCAGAAATTGAGAAGTAAACTGCCCTCCTCTGCCCGATTCTGTATTTTCTCACTATAAGTAAATGTGACCTGCAGCTGCAGTAAATATTTGTGCTTTCACAGCTCACATATGATAATCACCAAAGAGCCAACTTCTGCAGGGAATGTGTATAAATTCTAGCCTAGGCTGTAGCTGGGCTGATATTTTTAGTCTAATACAAATTCACTAAAGCTAGAAATTTGACGGAGTAAGAGCAAAAAAAGGATGCAACCTTACTTTTCATAGAAAAAGGAAACTAACTAACCGTGTTACCCAGATACTGAGGCAGCCTTGAGAGGCTGCGTTTAAGAATTAATCTAATTGCCACTAGATGGCACATCTCATTTGCTAGTCCGTATCTGAATTCAGGACTGCCTTTTAAAAAAGCATACGTATTCCTTGTTCTTGCTAACAGAACACTTTGTGTTGCTTTTTATTCTGAAAAAATTCTTTAAAAGCCACAAATAAAAAAATTAACTAAAAAATACACCATCTGCAAGTGAAAACCTAGCTTGATTCTGTCACATCTAGAACCAAATCAGGTTAATAACCAGCATTACAGATGGTTTCTTTATATAAATATGTATATCTCCCCATAGTGAATCTTTCAGCTGCTTCCCAAAGCTGCTGGCACTGTGTTACCTCATTTCCCAGGCAATGGCTGTGCCTCACACTCAGCCTGGACATTATGCAGCTGGAATGGATTTCAGAAGATGCCATCCTCCACCTGTGGCTGTTTCCAACACCAGCAAGGGCTGTAGGGGTGGACAGCCCTGTCTCTACCAAAGAATAGCAACAGATGGATATTAAAACACTCTCATGCAGCTGCTCTTCTCCCTCAGATGATCAAATCTGCTGAAGGGTGCTTTTAAGTCGCCCAAATTCCCACTCAAGGCTACAGACCAAATATCATGGTGACCTTAATATGACAGCAATGGGGCTGCAGTCAGAGCACTAAAAGTACAATTTGCTCTTCCTGCAGCATTCAGCAATATCAACTGTTATAAACCACTGAAACACAAACAACAAAATCTTTGTGGCTGCCATGCTCATTCTCCCTCTGTAGTTAAGTATCAGGGTGTCCAACAGGAGCAGTCATTTCCTCATTCTCTCAAGTCCAAACTCGCACGAGATGAGCACTTGAGCTTGTTTCTGTTCTTCCATTACCAGCAGTGAAATGTATTTCAGACCAGTCTGCAAACCTACTGCTACCACTGTGAAAACCCTGCCACCTTCCAAGGAGCTCCAAGAGCATCAAATCTGTTGAATAAAGATACAGAGAACAAACAGAATTAAACCCTTCCTTCTGGTTCTACTCCAGTCATCTGAAAACCTCTAGAAGTTAAATTTATTGTAATGACTAAGAGCATCCTCCTCTGTGGCATAAGGCTTCTGAGGAGCTCAGCAGGAGCGGGGTTTGACATAAGCCAGGACTGGTCTGTACAGAACTCTGAACTACTGGGACCTGAGTTCTGTTGGCATCCATATAACACATGCCCCTTTTATACCACAGCAAAGGCTAAGAGTGTAGTTCTAATTGGCTTATAGTTTCTAAGAGCATTTCAAAGAATACTCTTAGAGTCTCACAGGAGAGCAGAGGACCAGAGTAAAATGATCTAAACTCCATCCACGTCTATTACACTGATACAAGTGATAAAAATCAAACCACTACCTATGTTTGGGCTCATATATATGAATACCTGTAAATCAGGGGTCATGATATTGATGTCTGAAACCATTGAATCTTGTAAAGGTCTGTTTAAATACTAAATACTATTACAGCTGAACCAGAATGCCCATTTTTCCTATGGCCTGCTTTACAATCACTTGTCAGATCTGTTCATTCTGGGTTTGAACAGCTGAGCACAGGATGTCAACTCCATCCCACTGGATCATTTGATCATCTGCCACTGCTAACAGTGTGTTATTTTCAAAATACTGAATTTAATCTGTGAAATACCCAGAAAATAACAAACAAAAGTAACTGGAATCCTAATAAAATAGTATTTTTAAATTTATATAGCTTGTAAAAACATTTAAAAGTTGCAGTGTGTGTAATCTGCCAATAATACAGAAACCCCATTGATTTCAGGCTTGGCATAATGAAACTCTGACAAGGTTACGAGTGCCCACTTACCATTCTTTTTCACCTCCTTCTTACATCAATGAAAAAGTGTTATCAAATGCTGAGAACAATAACTGCCCTGCAATCCACTGAATTTATCATAGGCAAATGCTACGTGCAGAAGTAAATTAATCAAATGCATAAAACAGAAACTTCAGAGTTTAAAGCTATACCATTTAAACCTTAACTTACAAAAACCTCATCCCACACACACAGCTAGATCTTTATTTTAGACAAAAAAATGAACTTGTCAGAACAGCTTCACTTGTGTCTTAACATAAAGAAGGCACACCTGCATATTTTGCTACGTACAAACTTGTCTTCAGTGCCTTGAAACCCATTGTAACCAGCTGCTTGGGACATTGAGCACCACAGCATTTGGTGCTGACAGCAATAATGCAGCAGGCACATCACCCACCCACCAGCACTGCTGCTGCCCACTGCTGCCTGCCCGAGTTCCTCAAGTGTTCCTGCCATTTAAAGGAACACACAGATCACTGTGAGGCTTCTTATGAACATTTTAATGAGAACAGAGGACCAGCTGTACAGACTCAATCCAGAAATCAAACTTCAGATGACAACCTTAATCCTGGGGCTGATAGAACACTGGCAGATTCAGCTCCCCATGCAGATTCAGCTCCCCATTTTTTTAATGTCACACCCTCCCATTCTATGGCACAGGAACCTGGTGAAAATTGAACTGGAAGTGTTCACAGTTTGTTTTCCTGCTACTTGAAATCTTGTTGAAGTATTTGCTTCACATCTTACATGAAAAGAAAACTCAAGAAGTACAATAATGTCGCTATAGGACACGAGAAAGCACAATGCGAGCCACCTGCTATTTTGCAAGGTAAAAGAGGAAGTTTATTTTCTGACTCCAACTTTTATACTTTTCCAAAGGAGACAGTGGATTGGAGGGTGAATGGGCCACCTCTCCAAAGACATTGGACAAACCACTAGTACATCAAGTTTCTCCAACCCCATGAAGGAATGCAAAACAATATGTTATTTACAGAAATGGTGTGGGAAAGTTTTCCAACAGAATGTAAACTCAGAAGGC
Source organism: Taeniopygia guttata (assembly GCF_048771995.1). Classification (NCBI taxonomy): domain Eukaryota; kingdom Metazoa; phylum Chordata; class Aves; order Passeriformes; family Estrildidae; genus Taeniopygia; species Taeniopygia guttata. The sequence continues at coordinate 14,436,747 of NC_133036.1, forward strand.
TTTAGAAAAACTTAAGAATCAGGGTGACACAGTAAAAAAGGGACAATGTAGAGATTGGGTCTTTTGAGTTCACAGTAATGTACTTCCTTATAAAACTTTCCTTTGCATGGCTAAAACAAACAACAGGTAAAATTCTTCAAATTTTACCTTACATGTCATTCACAGGGAAAAAAATTAAAGCACTTGAACAAACAAAATCAAGTCTCCTAAATAAAACAAAAGGACTTTGAAAATTTTCACAAGTGACACATTAGCCTAAGAGCAACATGATTCCCTTCAGCAATTAGAATTAGTCCTAATGCAGAGTAATCCAATATTACATAGCAAGTCAGTATCAGGTTAATGCAGTAATCCAATACTATCCTTAAAAAGCCGCATAAAAACAAAAATTATAACAATAATGATAAAAATTTAAAAACCCCAAATATCCCAAATTACTTAGACCAGCATATATTTATAATTAGCACTGATAACTAGTAATTGTTGCACTGAAGATTCGCAGCAAGTGGAGTAAAAGGCATTCCATCCTAAAAATCCTGCTCGGTAAAGAATTATTAGGCACACTTTACTTTTGCTTTTAGCACTTTGGTAACGAAATTCCTCAGCACACCGAATACCTGGCCTCTGATAGTAGAATTTGACATTACAAGCCTGATCAGCTGACCAGCATCAGTCCAGTCTAAGTTCTTGACAACATCCATGGCTTCAGCACAGAGTTTTTGCTTCTCAGCAGCAGACAATTCCATTAAAACCTGAGGGACTGGCTTGAAATCTTCAGAGGTGAGCCATCCAATCAATCCACCAACTGCTCCTCCTAGGAAACACAGGGAATCATTAGTTTTTACCAATAAATGCTAAAGTCTGGAATTCCATCCACAGCCTTCACCAACAACGTTCTCCCCTTGATTAGAAAGCAACAGAGACTTGTCATCTGTGCCTGCTATATCTAGATTTATACACAATAATCAAAGCATCAGAAAGGATTTTAAAAACTCTTTACATCAACAGCAACCATAAAGAAACCCTTTATACAATCAACACTAATGGCTTCAAGCTAGAAACCAGAAAGAAAACACTCCCAGGGACACTCTCTTGGGGAAAGCTCTACCGCTAAATTAAACCATGCCCAAGGAGAAAACCAGAGCAACAACTGCCTGAGCAGTGTCATCATCTCTTGCCAGACACTCCCAGACTGGTGAAAGCTTTCTGCTCCTTTAGGAGTCACTCATTGCACTGTCCAACACACCTGAAGCCCACCCCTGCAGGTGGGCACAGACCAATCCCATCAGACACATTCAGGCTTTCAGCTACCGCGTGCACACCCCGGCCTCCCCAGTGGACAAGACACACTCGGGTAAGTGGAAGGTCCCAGGCTGTCAGGACAAGAGCAGAGGGATGGATCATCTACAGCTGATGTGCCTGTGGCTGCTGAGAAAGCAGCCCAGCAGCCTCCAGGGCTCCCGTCCAGCAGCAGTGTGAGTGCAGCACAGCAATCCACAGGGCTGCCAGCACTGCCCGGAGCACACAGGGCCTGGGACGGAGCAAGGAACGAAGGAAGGAGAGAGAGAGAGAGAGAGAGAGAGAGAGCCCTCACAATGGAGAGGTGGCAGGACTGACCCTGCCACCAAAACTGCCACCCCAGCCACTGCTCCTAAAATGTCATCTGTGCACTCACAGGGATGCAGTTTTTCATTAGACAAAACTCTTAACTTGCAGCTTTTACTCAGTTAGCAATTTTCCCCACAATGCCACAGAAATACTTGAAAGCCTACGATGGCCGAATTCATCTTCAAGGGACTTTTATGTGAACATCAATAACTGATTTAGGGGCACTTAATGCAAAAGCCACTGGAAGTACTGATGTCTAAGCTCCCTGTCCATTGAGACAAGACTTGCTACACGATCACACTTTCTCCCCCAGGCAACAAACCCACAGCCCACTCTGCTCAGAGCAGGCAGTCCTTGGGAAGCATGACGACTGCAAGCTGCTGCAGCAATGCTGCACGTGGCAGGTAACTCACCCTCATCCCTGGTGCAAAGCAGCAAGAGGGACAGCCCCTGCCACCAGTCCCACACCTATCCAGGCTGTCTGAGCAAGTGAAGGGGCCCTTGATGGTAAATGTCTCTCTAACTGTCCTAGACTTACTTGGCTTATTTACCTCTCCGATTTTAAAAGTTACATGAGAGGGTTATGATTTAGCTGCACTGTAATTGAGTCATGGCTTTTAGTTTAGACAGGACTTATTACTCTTATTATATATGCTTATGACTGTAACTTTCACTATGAAGTAAGAGGTATACTTGTTCCAGTGCCTTCCACCACGGCTGAAGAACATCAAGCTTGAATGGGAGACACTATGAAAGCTTAAACAAACACTTAAAAGGGAAAATACATCCATTAATAACTTCAGTATTTCTCTTCATCTCACTCAAGAATGAGGCCACTTACATTATTACCTTCACTTCAGATTTTCAGCTTACAAATTTCTTACAAAAGCTTAATTTCCTTTCTTTGTTCCTGATAACTTCAGTCATCTATTTGCCAACATTCTGGCTATTCCTTAAGTTCTCTACCTGTAACAGGAGTAAATACACAGTTTCACTTTGCATTTTCTGTTATCCCTCCTCACAAATTATTTGCTTGTTTTTGTAACTCAACCTGACAGAGGCACACTGCAATTCATTCCCAAATCAGTAAGCCCTTGAAATTCCTGCAACTGCTCACAGGACATCCAACTGCTCAACATTCATGGGCCAGGGCCCACATGCCTTCAGCAGCAAGGCAGCTTTCAAACTAGACAACTCTTCATTCCAGAGTTACAGAGGACAAACAGTTCTTTACTATTAGACTTAGGCTTTTCTGTAACTTTCTGCAACAAGTAGAAAAGCAAAGTGACAGGGAATAACAAATCCCAGCGGGAAAGAAACCCAAGTTCATCAGGACATGGATATCAGGGACTTTTAAAAGACAGAAATAAGCATCATTTGTAGTGAGAAATGATCCTGCCCCATGCTAAGGCTTATCCACCCTCAGCCCCCATCGCACCAGAAAATCTCAACACTGAATGCTCCTTTCTTCAACCCACACCTCTGCATTTCTTCACTCAGGGATTTATCCACCCTCTTGTTCCAAAACAAAGCACACTTACCTACAAAAATTCCAGGTGGGCCGCCCAGCATCCCCCCCAAAAAGGCACCTCCACCTGCCAGCATTCCTCCTCGTTTAGAAGGAGTGTAAGCAGCTTTCATGCCTGTCACTGTGGCAACGTGGGTGAGCAGTGTCATCACATCATTGACACGCATCAGCCTCTCAGCATCTCCAAATCCTGCAAAAGATATTCTAAGTTATCTTCTGACCACTGCAACCAAGATTAAAACCAGCTATGAAATTAATTTGATGGCAACAAAACCCTAGTGTAACAAGAGTCTCAGAAGACCACGCCGTGCAGAAAGTGAAAAAGGTCAGTGAAACTGCCAAATGGGAATGAGACTTCTGGTCACAGGTTGATCAGAAAAAAAAGGTTTGATTAAAAAAATCAGAGAGTCTACAGAAAAAAATATTTTAGTACATTGCTGTTGGCTTGAGCAATTGCCATGTGTGTCCAACAACACATAGAGCTCTAGGAAATGGAGCTTCCCTCTGGCACACCTAGCTGATTATAATGGACAAATGTGTCAGGGATCTTCTCATTCGCCTAATTTTTACCACAAACCCATCAATTATTTTCACATAGCAGTTCTTCTCCCTGTTTTGTTACATGTTTAAACATTTCCATGCTGATTTCTGAAGGCAGGAGGCTGGCTGTAGCAACCAAGAAGTGCCTGAGGAAGCATTGGAGGAGAGACCTGGTACAGGACTTTCAGTGCTCGGGTGCTCTGGAGCCAGGCCAGCAGAGATGTAGAGGTGGATGGATAAGGCAGCCAGGACTCAGAGCACAGATCCCAGGAGAGTCTCACAAAGGAGCAAGCAGGACACAGGACCCCAGCTTGTAAAACGCTGTCACATCTCCTCAGCAAGGGACAGAGACCTGTCCCTGAGAACAAGCACTCTGAGACCAAAACTTCTCCACCTCATTCACTTGCTGCTGCTGCTCACCACATAAGTTCTTCCCCCTATGCACATTAGCTGAGGAAAGGGATTCCAGGGATAATTAGAAACCAACAAAAAAGTATTCAATAGGATTAAAAATAAAATCACAGACACACAAGTTGCAGATTGCTCGTTGTACATGTAATGTCTGCACTGGAGAACAGATGAGCATTTGGGGGTTTTCAGCCCCTAGAAAACCTCTTCTCCCAGAGTGTGTGAGCAATTCTATCTCAGCCCAAGCCAAGCTGTTTCACAGACTTGCCTGAACAGATCTCCTCTGTGCAAAGTGAAAGTGGAGTGATATCACACCATTTGACATCTTAAAAATCAATAACTGCAACAGAGAAAGCTTTCTTTGCACTGAGATGGCTGACTGCAAATCACCCATGTCACTGCAGGATCCAAGCAGTGCTGACACTGAAGAAAGGTCTGGCTTTTGGGAAGGGAACACATAAACTCTATGGCTGCAAAGAGGCACAGCAGGAAATTCATCAAATAGTTGATTTCTCTCACTCCTCCATTAATTTTTGGTACCAGTCTAAAGCAAACATCCAAGTTCACCATTTTACCACTGTTGCTTTTGGGTTCTTGGCAGGCTGATGACACAGCAGGGCTCAGTGGCAGAGCCACACACTCTGCTCCAGAGTCACTTATTATCTCATCCCATTGGGCTCAAGCTCCAAGTCAGGACAAATAGCTGCTCTGTCTGTCCTACAGCAGTGGGGAAACACCCCAAAATATACAACTGGCACAGCTCCCACTGCCAGCCCCGGGAATGATGGGAAAAGAGACAATTAAGTGTTTGTTTTTACCCTTCTAACAAGAGGTGAGCAGCTTTCCACTCAGAGTGTCATTCACACCAGCCCCAGGCAGGCTGAAGTGCTGCAGGATTCACTCCCTCCTCTCAGACACTGATTTGGGATTGTGCTCCACCTCTGTGCCACGTCTCAGACTAACGCAAAGTGCTGAAAACAATTGGCATCTCCTCTCTGGGCTGAATTCAGTCAAGGTCTCACGTGAAGCCCTCCAGGATGAAGGCTCTGCAGCACAGGTGGGACAACACAAGTTGGAGAGCTGACAACACAGGGCCCTCACTGAGAGGAAGATAATCAGCTTTGCCCCCTCAAACTGAGGGAGTGCTACAATTTCCCAAAGCAATCTAATTGTACCAGATGTGCAATGATGTTTTATGAGCAGACATTCCTGCAGCTGAAGCAGCAGGTTCCAGCACTGGGATGAAGCTGGCTGCCCAAAGTCACCTGCATTACCATCCTCCACATGGCCAACACTGCGAGGTGTCCCCATGGTCACACAGCAAAGGTAACAAAGGCTCTTGGTTTGCCTGGTTTGCCTTCAGGCTCTTGGCCCACCTGCTCAGTTCTTCTTCCTTCTTCTTCTTCCAGCCCTGATTCTCCTTCCACCTCCTGCTCTCTCTTGTCCTCCTCTGTTTTCCACTCTTTCAAAGCCGCATAGAGCAATCTCCAGGTGGTAGCCAAATCTGTGGCCATGTTGTCCCCTTTTGGTACCACAACTCATAGTCTTCCCCCAACCTCTTTCCATGATCTAACACTAAAAGCAGTACTTGCATCACTCTCAAAATCTGGTGACCTTGCCCATAGCAAAACACAACAAAGGGTACAACCAGAAGTCTCAATGCCGTTACTCTTCAACAAAGCTTTCTGGGTAGATAAGCCAAACTGTTCTTCACTTGATAACATATTCCCCATAATGTCCCAGTGGCTCACCTGTACTCTGGGTGCCCATATTGGTCAGGCCTGTACCAGTCAGTGTCTCTCTGCTCCTCACAGCACTACATGGGGCTCTGTCTGCACCAAATCCCAAGCATCGGAAGTGTCATCAAATGTGGCAGTCGAGTCTGCTATGACACACAGAAGAACACCATACAACTTTAGAAGGCTTCAAGCATCTGCCCCTTCCTTTCCTTCTGCACAACCTTTTATACCCTGCTCCTTACAGCCCTTACACCTGTGTGCCCCCGGCTCCCTTTGGTGATTGGTCACTCCACCTGGGCACTCCGTGTCTCATTGCCTCCAATGCTGCTCAGCTGGAGCTCATCAGGGATGAGGATTGGCCACAGCCCCACCCCCAATTACCACAAACTCTGTAACTACAGCACAGTGCAAAGGTGAGCAACTACCATTGGTTCCTCTGGATAAATAAAACACTCCTTAAAAACCACGTACAAAGTGCAGTTGATTAAAGTTAAAAAAAAGCCAGGCCATAACGAGAGTGGTAATCACACTGGTGCCTGGTGGTGTACAAATCTGTGGCAAGCAAATTTGGTACTCATTAATCAGCCTCAAGATAAAGCAGAAACTTACTGGGAATCAAAAACTGAAAGTAGTTTTTCCATACAAAATTACTGACCACTTCATTGTCCTCAAAACTCCAACAAAGGAAATTTCCACACAAAAAAATAACATTTATTTGGGCTTGTTTGTGTTGACTGAACAAGATTCTTGCCATAGCAGAGTGGGTCCTGCTTATTTCTGGATGGGAGCATCACACTCAAAACTCGCAAAGACTCCACAAGCAGCACTCATTTTCTCTAAACTCTTACAGGTATTTCTATGATCTCCTGTCATATTCACTCTAATTTAACTCCTGCAGAGAACATTAGTGAACAGAGCAAAGCCCTCCTATCCCTGCACTCACTATGCCACTTAGAGAAAAATCAGCCTCTTCCCAAATGCCCACACACAGACATTCTCACCAGCACCCAGCCTGCCCCACCACTGAGCTGTCCTCACTGCTCCTTACAGCTTCTCCCTGAGGAATGAGGGAACACCTCTGCCACGTGCAGGCACACGGCACAAAATCCCACCCACACAGCACATTCCAAACCCACCTGGGAAGATACAGAGACATGTCCTACCTGCGGCTGTCCTTATCATGGTGGCCATCATATGGTGACGAACAGGAATGTGAGGTGACAATTTCTTCTGTCTCAACCGTACAGCAACAGCTCCCTATGAACTGCAACCTTGCAGGAGAAATATGGGAACAACACTGGAGAAAATCCAAACACAAGGTGCTCCCACACTGAGACAGACTAAAGAACACAACTTCACAAACAACAATGTGCAAGAAGACGTCACCTGATTGATTGAACAGGCTAGAAGTCCATCCATTATTTCAGTAACAGCTGGTGGACAGACAGGGACTCAAGATATTGAGTCCATCTGCAAAGGAGGGCCATCTCATCACTGGTCCATACACATCCCGTAAGCACGAGCAGCATCTGCCTCCTAAACCATCACTTCCAGAAAATCCTACCTTTTGAGCCTGGTCTGCTGCTGTAGAGATACTGAGCACAGCACTCGGTGATGATATCTTCAAATTCTGAACTAAGCCTGAAAATTAAAGTTGTTTTCCTTGACTCATTGCAAAAACATAAAAAACAACTAATGAAACATGAATCGGCATCCTGGCGTCTCCAAATCCTGCAAAAGATGTTTTAAGCTATCTTTTGACCACTGCAACCAAGACCTAACCTAGCTATTAAATATATACAAGGGGAAAAGAACAAACATTTTGTTAGCAGACAAACACAGGAAAAAGTAAATGCTTTCACTTTTTATTTCTTGGATACCCACCCCTTCCAGGAATTGCTGACTGTTACTGGAAATGTATGTGAAAAATACCAATCACTTTTTTTTTTAAATTTTAAAAGTTTAATGGTTATAAAAATAATAATACAATTAGAGTAATAAAAATTCAGAGTTAGGAAAATTATAAGACAATTAAAAGCAAACATTTAGGGACATCTGGATGTTTTTGGACACTAAACTGCCAAAAACATGTTTTGTGAACAAAGGAATAACCCTTAAAAGCAATAGCCTGTTGCAATTCATATATCTCATACATGATGCATAATTTTTTTGCAAATTGAGAACTTTTCTGGTTTTTGTCAGCTTCTTCCCCTTAATGCTGGTGGTTCCATAAAGACAGAGACAAGGTGGAAGAATGTTTGTCTTTTCTGATAAGGAGGTTGTAACTTTTTCTAGGTTCATTTCACTGTCACCTCCGTGCAAAGAATTTTTTGATTATCTCACCTCTTTCTTGAGCTAGTTAAAAAGTATCTTACATAGCATAGTTTCTATTTTAATATTGTGTTATAACCTAAAAATATATTTAAAACACAACCTTAGAGAATTAATACCACGTAATTTTCTAACAATACACATATAATATCCATTGCAATATTTGTGAAAAGCCAAACGTGAAGTATGCATTTTTCACATCTATAACAAATTCAGAGATTCTACAGAAACAAATTCTTCAGTAGATTGCTGTTGGCCTGAGCAATTCCCATGTGTGTTCAGCATCACACACAGCTCTGGGAAAAAGACAGAGCTTCCCTCTACCACACCTAGCAGATTGTAATGGACAAATGTGTCAGGGATCTTCTCATTCTCTGAATTTTTACCACAAATCAGTCAATTATTTTCACATAGCAGTTCTTCACAGTGTTTTCTTACATGTTTAAACTCTTCCAAGCTGATTTCTGAAGGCAGGAGGCTGGCTGTAGCAACTAAGAAATGCCTGAGGAAGCGTTGGAGGAAAGACCTGGTACTGGGATATTCAGTGCTCCGCGGGAATCTGGTGTGCAGAGGTCCCTAGAAATAGAGTCTTGTCAGGTACCATGAGTTCTTGAGGGGCTGGGCCATGCTTCTAAACCACATAAAATGAAAGAGGCAGGCTAAGAGCTCCATAACCCAGAAGCATGAGGAAAGGAAACCGGTGGGACTGCTTTGGTTTAGCCCATTTCGTGTTGCTGGTGCCAAATGTTCCTGACAGTACATTATTGCATTCACAGTCCTTGCACACCAAGGATCCCAAGCTGTAATTTGAGTTTTTCCTTTATTATTTGTGTGCTCATCTTGCTCTTGCACACAGGAAATCCTCGGCCAGGGATTTGTGGAGAGACCACATCCCAGGATAGGTGAGAGTCCAGGAAACCCTGGTCAGGGAGTTTGGTGCACAGTTGTGGACAACAGTGTGCCCTGCCTGTTTGTTCTTCAGCCTAACTGGTGTATTCAAGAGGGAGGGGGTAAGAACATGTGGTGGTTATTGCAGCAGCACATCTCCTCTCCATGCACAGATCCACTGGGCTGGTGGATCCACGCAGGGAATGGAGGCTCTCCCCTCTCTGGTGACAAGTAACAGATCCTTGGCCCAGCTGCTGCATGGCTGTGCCAGGGCAGGTGGGTTGGGAGTGGTTTCAGCCCCTGCTGCTGGAGGCAGCCCCTGGACTCCCCCTCTGGCTGCAGCCTGGCCAGAGCACTCAGTAAATGTCAAGTGCACACCCAGGTGAGTGGCTGTGCCCAACACTGCCCAGCTCCACCCTGTGCCCTCCAGGCTCTGGGGCCCTGAGGATTCACATCCTTCCCTCCAGCTCCAGGGGACCCCGAGGGAGGCAGCTCTTCAGGAGCACCCAGCACTCCGTGCCTCTCTGTGAAAGCTTTTTCTGCAGCCTGGGTCACTCCATTTAGGTCTGCCGTGGCCTGAGCTGGTCTTGGCCTTGTGCCTTTTCACCCTAGAGAAGGAAGCTCTGGGAGAAGAGGTGTGGGAGAGATGAGTGTGCTGCATTCCACTTCCCCTCCAGCAGAGCTCACTGTTTGCAGAGTGATGTGCCTTGCACTTGGAGCACTCTCAGCCCAGGGAGAACAGAGGAAAGGCTTCACTTGTGTGAGTTTATTCACATCATGAAGGCTTTTTTCATTTGTTGTTTTTACCCCTTTTTGTCATGCTTGGAAGACCAGCAGGAACAAGTGATACCACAGATTTTTCTTTTGTTCCTGCCTCAGCTCTGGCCCAAAATGGAGCTGTGGGGTTGTGTGTGTCTGTAAGCAATCCTTGAGAAAGCAGGTGTGCAGTCAGAAATGGAAGGCTTGCTCTCAAGACCCTTTGATGGAGATCTATGGATCTGCATAAAATCAGGTTCAGACCAAGCAGCTTTCTTTTCTAAGGACACACAGGGGAAAAAAGCAACACCAGAAGGACCTGGCTCTGCCTTCAGGGAATTCCACTGCTGCAAATTGCACCATCCCAGTGCAGCCTGGGCTGTTGCAAAATGAGGTCAGACAGTTTGAAGATTTTATTTAGACAGGTAACAAAGTAAAGCAAGGAGTGAGATTACCTGTAGCCTCAGATTGCATTAGCAGCATCTCACCTGTGCATGCACTGGCTACTCACCTTCTCCCTGGTGTAGTTTCACCACTTCCCTCTTTGTTTTCCTCTCTCCAGATGGAGATGGTGGACCACCTTGCAAACACGGAGATCAACAGCCAGCGCATTGCTGCTGTGGAAAACTGCTTTGGGGCTTCTGGGCAGCCCTTAGCCTTGCCGGGCAGGGTCCTCCTGGGAGAAGGGATTTTAACCAAAGAATGCCGCAAGAAACCAAAGCCTCGCATATTTTTCCTTTTCAACGACATCCTCGTCTACGGCAGCATCATCATCAACAAGAGGAAGTACAACTCCCAGCACATCATCCCCCTTGAAGATGTCACTCTGGAGACGCTGCCAGACACCTTGCAGATGAAGAACCGCTGGCTGATCAAAACCTCCAAGAAGTCCTTTGTGGTTTCCGCAGCCTCCCTGACGGAGAGGAAGGAGTGGATCAGCCACCTGGAGGAGTGCATCAAGCACCTGCTGACCAAGACGGGCCGGCAGCCCTGCAGGGAGCCCGCGGCCCCCTGGATCCCAGACAAGGCCACGGACATCTGCATGCGCTGCACGCAGACCAAGTTCTCCACGCTCACCCGCCGGCACCACTGCCGCACCACTGAATGGCTCCACTTGAGCCTTTACACAAAAAGAAGGCACACCTGCACATTTTGCTGCCTACAAACTTGTCTTATGAGTGCCCTGAAATCCAACGTGACCAACTGGCTGGGACATTGAGCACCACAACATTTGGTGCTGACAGCAATAATGCAGCAGGCACATCACCCACCCACCAGCACTGCTGCTGCCCACTGCTGCCTGCCCGAGTTCCTCAACTGTTCCTGCCGTTTAAAGGAACACACAGATCACTATGAGGCTTCTTATGGACATTTTAATGAGAACAGAGGACCAGCTGTACAGACCCAATCCGGAATTCAAAGCTCAAACGACAACCTTAATCCTGGGGCTTATAGAACACTGGCAGATTCAGCTCCCCATGCAGATTCAGCTCCCCATTTTTTTATTGTCACACCCTCCCATTCTGTGGCACAGGAACCTGGTGAAAATTGAACTGGAAGTGTTCACAGTTTATTTTCCTGCTACTTGAAATCTTGAAGGATTTGCTTCACATCTTACATGAAAAGACAACTCAAGAAGTACAATAAAAAAGGGACAGTGTAGAGACTGGGTCTTTTGAGTTCACAGTAATGTACTTCCTTATAAAACCTTCCTTTGCATGGCTAAAACAAACAACAGGTAAAAGTCTCCAAATTGGCCTGCTACTTTGGCCCCTTACATGTCATTCACAGGGAAAAAAATTAAAGCACTTGAACAAACAAAATCAAGTCTCCTAAATAAAACAAAAGGACTTTGAAAATTTTCACAATGACACAGTAGCCTAAGAGCAGCATTATTCCCTTCAGCAATTAGAATTAGTCCTAATGCAGAGCAATCCAATATTTCATAGCAAGTCAGTATCAGGTTAACGCAGTAATCCAATACTATCCTTACAAAGCCATACAAATCAAAAATAACAATAATGATAAAAAATTTTAAAAACCCCGATCACCTAAACTGAACGGCCCAAGTTTACATCAATAAGCATATATTTATAAGTAGTACCAATAACTAGTAATTGTTGCACTGAAGATACATAGCAGCGGGAGTAAAATGTATTCAATCATAAAAATCCTCTTCTGTGGAGGGTTATCAGCTATACTTCAGTTCTGCTTTTAGCTCATTGGCAAGGTAACTGATAAGCATATCTGAAATCTGCTCCATGAGAGCTGGTTTTGATACAACAAGATCAATCAGGTGACGAGCACCAGTCCAACATAAGTTCTTGACAAACGGCATGGTTGCATTACAAAGTTCTTGCTTCTCAGCAGCAGACAATTCCATTAAAACCTGAAGGACTGGCTTGAAATCTTCAGAGGTGAGCCATCCAATCAATCCACCAACTGCTCCTCCTAGGAAACACGAAGAATCATTAGTTTTCACCAATAAATGCTAAAGCCTGGAATTCCATCCACAGCCTTCACCAACAACGTTCTCCCCTTGATTAGAAAGCAGAGACTTGTCATCTGTGCCTGCTATATCTAGATTTATACACAATAATCAAATCATCAGAAAGGATTTTAAAAACTCTTTACATCAACAGCAACCATAAAGAAACCCTTTATACAATCAACACTAATGGCTTCAAGCTAGAAACCAGAAAGAAAACACTCCCGGGGACACTCTCTTGGGGAAAGCTCTACCGCTAAATTAAACCATGCCCAAGGAGAAAACCAGAGCAACAACTGCCTGAGCAGTGTCATCATCTCTTGCCAGACACTCCCAGACTGGTGAAAGCTTTCTGCTCCTTTAAGAGTCACTCATTGCACTGTCCAACACACCTGAAGCCCACCCCTGCAGGTGGGCACAGACCAATCCCATCAGACACATTCAGGCTTTCAGCTACCGCGTGCACACCCCGGCCTCCCCAGTGGACAAGACACACTCGGGTAAGTGGAAGGTCCCAGGCTGTCAGGACAAGAGCAGAGGGATGGATCATCTACAGCTGATGTGCCTGTGGCTGCTGAGAAAGCAGCCCAGCAGCCTCCAGGGCTCCCCTCCAGCAGCAGTGTGAGTGCAGCACAGCAATCCACAGGGCTGCCAGCACTGCCCGGAGCACACAGGGCCTGGGACGGAGCAAGGAACGAAGGAAGGAGAGAGAGAGAGAGAGAGAGAGAGAGAGAGAGAGAGCCCTCACAATGGAGAGGTGGCAGAACTGACCCTGCCACCAAAACTGCCACCCCAGCCACTGCTCCTAAAAAGTCATCTGTGCACTCACAGGGATGCAGTTTTTCATTAGCCAAAACTCTTAACTTGCAGCTTTTACTCAGTTAGCAATTTTCCCCACAATACCACAGAAATACTTGAAAGCCTACGATGGCCAAATTCATCTTCAAGGGACTTTTATGTGAACATCAATAACTGATTTAGGGGCACTTAATGCAAAAGCCACTGGAAGTACTGATGTCTAAGCTCCCTGTCCATTGAGACAAGACTTGCTACACAATCACACTTTCTCCCCCAGGCAATAAACCCACAGCCCACTCTGCTCAGAGCAGGCAGTCCTTGGGAAGCATGACGACTGCAAGCTGCTGCAGCAATGCTGCACGTGGCAGGTAACTCATCCTCATCCCTGGTGCAAAGCAGCAAGAGGGACAGCCCCTGCCACCAGTCCCACACCTATCCAGGCTGTCTGAGCAAGTGAAGGGGCCCTTGATGGTAAATGTCTCTCTAACTGTCCTAGACTTACTTGGCTTATTTACCTCTCCAATTTTAAAAGTTACATGAGAGGGTTATGATTTAGCTGCACTGTAATTGAGTCATGGCTTTTAGTTTAGAAAGGACTTATTACTCTTATTATATATGCTTATGACTGTAACTTTCACTATGAAGTAAGAGGTATACTTGTTCCAGTGCCTTCCACCATGGCTGAAGAACATCAAGCTTGAATGGGAGACACTATGAAAGCTTAAACAAGCACTTAAAAGGGAAAATACCTCCATTAATAACTTCAGTATTTCTCTTCATCTCACTCAAGAATGAGGCCACTTACATTATTACCTTCACTTCAGATTTTCAGCTTACAAATTTCTTACAAAAGCTTAATTTCCTTTCTTTGTTCCTGATAACTTCAGTCATCTATTTGTCAACATTCTGGCTATTCCTTAAGTTCTCTACCAGGAGTAGATACACAGTTTCACTTTGCATTTTCTGTTATCCCTCCTCACAAATTATTTGCTTGTTTTTGTAACTCAACCTGACAGAGGCACACTGCAATTTGATCCCAAATCAGTAAGCCCTTGAAATTCCTGCAACTGCTCACAGGACATCCAACTGCTCAACATTCATGGGCCAGGGCCCACATGCCTTCAGCAGCAAGGCAGCTTTCAAACTAGACAACTCTTCATTCCAGAGTTACAGAGGACAAACAGTTCTTTACTATTAGACTTAGGCTTTTCTGTAACTTTCTGCAACAAGTAGAAAAGCAAAGTGACAGGGAATAACAAATCCCAGCGGGAAAGAAACCCAAGTTCATCAGGACATGGATATCAGGGACTTTTAAAAGACAGAAATAAGCATCATTTGTAGTGAGAAATGATCCTGCCCCATGCTAAGGCTTACCCACCCTCAGCCCCCATCGCACCAGAAAATCTCAACACTGAATGCTCCTTTCTTCAACCCACACCTCTGCATTTCTTCACTCAGGGATTTATCCACCCTCTTGTTCCAAAACAAAGCACACTTACCTACAAAAATTCCAGGTGGGCCGCCCAGCATCCCCCCCAAAACAGCACCTCCACCTGCCAGTATTCCTCCTCGTTTAGAATGAGTGTAAGAAGCTTTTATGTGCTTGGCCTTGGCAATGTGGCAGAGCAGTGCCATCACATCATCAACATGGCTCGACATCCCGGCGTCTCTCTGCAAAAGATGTTCTAAGATGTTCTGCAACCAAGACTAAAGCTAGCAACAAAATTACAAAATTAATTTGATGGCAACAAAACCCTGGCGTAACAAGCAATTGCCTTCTCTTTTGATGCTGATTAGAAGTTATCTTTTGACTACTGTAACTATGACTTCCGATCTCAGGTTAGACTGGAAAAAAAATGAGCCTATAAAAAATTCAGAGGTTCTACAGAAACAAATTCTTCAGTAGATTGCTGTTGGCCTGAGCAATTCCCACGTGTGTTCAGCATCACACACAGCTCTGGGAAAAAGACAGAGCTTCCCTCTACCACACCTAGCAGATTGTAATGGACAAATGTGTCAGGGATCTTCTCATTCTCCTAATTTTTACCACAAACCCATCAATTATTTTCACATAGCAGTTCTTCTCCCTGTTTTGTTACATGTTTAAACATTTCCATGCTGATTTCTGAAGGCAGGAGGCTGGCTGTAGCAACCAAGAAGTGCCTGAGGAAGCATTGGAGAAAAGACCTGGTACAGGATGTTCAGTGCTCGGGTGCTCTGGAGCCAGGCCAGCAGAGATGTAGAGGTGAATGGATAAGGCAGCCAGGACTCAGAGCACAGATCCCAGGAGAGTCTCACAAAGGAGCAAGCAGGACACAGGACCCCAGCTTGTAAAACGCTGTCACATCTCCTCAGCAAGGGACAGAGACCTGTCCCTGAGAACAAGCACTCTGAGACCAAAACTTCTCCACCTCATTCACTTGCTGCTGCTGCTCACCACATAAGTTCTTCCCCCTATGCACACCAGCTGAGGAAAGGGCTTCCAGGGATAATTAGAAACCAACAAAAAAGTATTCAATAGGATTAAAAATAAAATCACAGACACACAAGTTGCAGATTTCTCATTGTACATGTAATGTCTGCACTGGAGAACAGATGAGCATTTGGGGGTTTTCAGCCCCTAGAAAACCTCTTCTCCCAGAGTGTGTGAGCAATTCTATCTCAGCCCAAGCCAAGCTGTTTCACAATCTCACCTGAACAATCTCCTCTGTGCAAAGTGAAAGTGGAGTGATATCACACCATTTGCTATATTAAAAATTAACTACTGCAACAGAGAAAGATTTCTTTTGCACTGATATGGCTGACTGCAAATCACCCATGTCACTGCTGACACTGAAGAAAGGTCTGACTTTTGGGAAGGGAACACATAAACTCTATGGCTGCAAAGAGGCACAGCAGGAAATTCATCAAATAGTTGATTTCTCTCACTCCTCCATTTGTCTTTGCACCAGTCTAAAGCAAACATCCAAGTTCACCATTTTACCACTGTTGCTTTTGGGTTCTTGGCAGGCTGATGACACAGCAGGGGCACAGTAGCAGAGTGTGCCTTCTTCATCTCTGGGAACAGAGATCTTCTCTTCCTGGAGGCACAGGGTCTCATCACTCTTGTCTCCTTCTCTGTTCAAACTTCTCATTGGATCACAGCTACTTTAACATCTGCTTACTTTGGCAGGCCTTTGCTCGATATCAAATTGAACCCTTCATCTCCCCATGCTTTCATGTGTTACAGGGAAAGAGAGTCTTTTCTCCATAGCTTTACAAGAGGATTTCAGCCCCAAGATCAAGGCATCTCCTCATCCCTCTCATCTGGGACTTAACTTCTCCACTGACCTTGGTGTCTCCAGGTTGCTCCTCTACATGCTTTCATCTCGTTCCTTTCTCTCACTCGAAGGGAGGATTGAATTACTGGAAGAGTTAACACCTCACCTAGGACAGATGGTCGCCCGACCTGCCGCTGGGCTTGTGGTGTGAGCTGCAGCTGGGGCTGTGTCAGGATCGGCTTCATGGACGGTCTTTGGTTTTCTCTGCATTCAATTCCAGCTGCAGGGCCACTCTGCACGGGCTGCAGGGCTGCCTCTGGTCTCAGCCGCATGATCTCATGCAGCAGCTGTGCTGCAGGGAGGGAGGGGACCTGGTGGCAAGATGTTAAAAGCCACAGCCCGGCCCTGCTTCGGCCAGGGACCCACAGCCTCCCCATCCATGCCTGGCAGCTGCTGGGGCCTGGCCCAGCGGGCTCCCTGCAGAGGGGCCCGGGTCGGCCTTGTTACCTGTTCCCAGGCCAGAACGAGAAAAAAGTTCCAGGGTTTCATTCGTTTTTAACATGTCTGTTTCACACAGCTTTCCAGTGGCTGGAAGTTTTGCATTACTTCCTTAAATGCCTCCCATGAAAACTCAGGACAATCTCACATTTCAGATTGCAGAAGATTATACTATCTGCAAAAGATTACATGATTTCTCCTCAAATTAGCTTCCCTAATCTCCATAGCAGATCTGCAGAAGATTATATTATTTATTCTCAAATTAACTTCTCTTCTGTAATCTCCACAGCACACCAGGAAACCATCATCCATCCATTGCTTTGATCTACACTTTTCTGTAGTTCAGGCATCGGGAGATTCCCTGGACACCCACATTTTAATTAATAAAAGCAGGTTGGATGTTAGCTCCCAAGCCACCTCCTTCAAAATAAGCAAAGTGCCCAGCCTCACTCTATTTCTTTCCTACCAAATAAGCAAAGTGTGAAACATCTGCTCCTTATATCCAGCGCCCTTCTTCATGGGGGTAGAGTGTCATGAGTCATCCAAACTTCAGGCCCTCAGGTCTGCCTACATTTCTTTCAGGTCCTCAGGCCCGTTTAGATATAACTCCTCGGGATTCTCAGGCTCTTGGTTTGCCTTCAAGCTCTTGGACCCCTGCTCAGCTCTTCAGGCTCTCAGGCTCTGATTCTCCTTCAACCTCCTGCTCTCTCTTGTCCTGCTCTGTTTTCCACTCTTTCAAAGTCGCATAGAGCAATCTCCAGGTGGTAACCAAATCTGCAGCCATATTGTCCGCTTTTGGTACCACATCTCATAATCTTCCCCCAACCTCTTTCAATGCTCTAACATTAAAAGCAATACTTGCATCAGACTCAACATCTGGAGACCTTGCACATAGTAAAACACAACAAAGGGTACAACCAGAAGTCTCAATGCCGTTACTCTTCAACAAAGCTTTCTGTATAGTTAAGCCAAACTGATCTTCACTTGATAACATATTCCCCATAATGTCCCAGTGGCTCACCTGTACTCTGGGTGTCCAAATCAGTCAGGCGGGGACCAGACAACTTCTCTCAGCTGCGCTCAGTGTTACACGGGGCTCTGTCCCCAGCAGTTCCCAGCCCTACAGACTAACAGGAAAGGATGACGCCAGGGTCACAAAATGTTACAGAAGACTCAGCCGTGATAGACAAAAACACAACACACAGCCCTAAAAGGCTTCAAGCATCTGCCCCTTCCTTTCCTTCTGCACAACCTTTTATACCCTGCTCCTTACAGCCCTTACACCTGTGTGCCCCCGGCTCCCTTTGGTGATTGGTCACTCCACCTGGGCACTCCGTGTCTCATTGCCTCCAATGCTGCTCAGCTGGAGCTCATCAGGGATGAGGATTGGCCACAGCCCCACCCCCAATTACCACAAACTCTGTAACTACAGCACAGTGCAAAGATGAGCAACTACCATTGGTTCCTCTGGATAAATAAAACATGCCTTCAAAACCACATTCCAAGTGCAGTTGATTAAAGTTAAAAAACAACCAGGCCATAACGAGAGTGGTAATCACACTGGTGCCTGGTGGTGTACAAATCTGTGGCAAGCAAATTTGGTACTCATTAATCAGCCTCAAGATAAAGCAGAAACTTACTGGGAATCAAGAAACCGAAAGTAGTTTTTTCATACTAAATTACTGACCACTTCATTCGCCTCAAAACTCCAACAAAGGAAATTTCCACCCAAAAAATGAACATTTATTTGGGCTTGTTTGTGTTGACTGAACAAGGTTCTAGACATAGCAGAGTGGGTCTTGCTTATTTCTGGATAGGAACATCACACTCAAAACTCGCAAAGACTCCACAAGCAGCACTCATTTTCTCTAAACTCTTACTGGTATTTCTATGATCTCCTGTCATATTCACTCTAATTTAAGTCCTGCAGAGAACATTAGTGAACAGAGCAAAGCCCTCCTATCCCTGCACTCACTATGCCACTTAGAGAAAAATCAGCCTCTTCCCAAATGCCCACACAGGAGACATTCTCACCAGCACCCAGCCTGCCCCACCACTGAGCTGTCCTCACTGCTCCTTACAGCTTCTCCCTGAGGAATGAGGGAACACCTCTGCCACGTGCAGGCACACGGCACAAAATCCCACCCACACAGCACATTCCAAACCCACCTGGGAAGATACAGAGACATGTCCTACCTGCGGCTGTCCTTATCATGGTGGCCATCATATGGTGACGAACAGGAATGTGAGGTGACAATTTCTTCTGTCTCAACCGTACAGCAACAGCTCCCTATGAACTGCAACCTTGCAGGAGAAATATGGGAACAACACTGGAGAAAATCCAAACACAAGGTGCTCCCACACTGAGACAGACTAAAGAACACAACCTCACAAACAACAGTGTGCAAGAAGACGTCACCTGATTGATTGAACAGGCCAGAAGTCCATCCATTATTTCAGTAACAGCTGGTGGACAGACAGGGACTCAAGATATTGAGTCCATCTGCAAAGGAGGGCCATCTCATCACTGGTCCATACACATCCCGTAAGCACGAGCAGCATCTGCCTCCTAAACCATCACTTCCTGAAAATCCTACCTTTTGAGCCTGGTCTGCTGCTTTAGAGATACTGAGCACAGCACTCGGTGATGATATCTTCAAATTCTGAACTAAGCCTGAAAATTAAAGTTGTTTTCCCCGACTCATTGCAAAAACATAAAAAACAACTAATGAAACATGAATTGGCATCCTGGCATCTCCAAATCCTGCAAAAGATGTTTTAAGTTATCTTTTGACCACTGCAACCAAGACTAAACTTAGCTATTATTAAAATACAAGGGGAGAAAAAAACTTTTGTTAACAGGCAAACACGGGGAAAAGTAAATGCTTTCACTTTTGATTCTGGAATAATCACGGCTTACAGGAATTGCTAAAGGTTACGGGAAATGCCAAGGAGACCTCAGGTTAAACCAGAAAAAACATGGGACTTTAACAGATTCAGAGTTTCTAAAGAAACAAATTCTTCAGTAGATTGCTGTTGGCCTGAGCAATTCCCATGTGTGTTCAGCATCACACACAGCTCTGGGAAATAGAGCTTCCCTGTACCACAACTAGCAGATTGTAATGGACAAATGTGTCAGGGATCTTCTCATTCTCTGAATTTTTACCACAAATCAGTCAATTATTTTCACATAGCAGTTCTTCACAGTGTTTTCTTACATGTTTAAACTCTTCCAAGCTGATTTCTGAAGGCAGGAGGCTGGCTGTAGCAACTAAGAAATGCCTGAGGAAGCGTTGGAGGAAAGACCTGGTACTGGGATATTCAGTGCTCCGCGGGAATCTGGTGTGCAGAGGTCCCTAGAAATAGAGTCTTGTCAGGTACCATGAGTTCTTGAGAGTCTAGGCGATGTTTCTAAACCACATAAAATGAAAGAGGCAGGCTAAGAGCTCCATAACCCAGAAGCATGAGGAAAGGAAACCGGTGGGACTGCTTTGGTTTAGCCCATTTCGTGTTGCTGGTGCCAAATGCTCCTGACAGTACATTATTGCATTCACAGTCCTTGCACACCAAGGATCCCAAGCTGTAATTTGAGTTTTTCCTTTATTATTTGTGTGCTCATCTTGCTCTTGCACACAGGAAATCCTCGGCCAGGGATTTGTGGAGAGACCACATCCCAGGATAGGTGAGAGTCCAGGAAACCCTGGTCAGGGAGTTTGGTGCACAGTTGTGGACAACAGTGTGCCCTGCCTGTTTGTTCTTCAGCCTAATTGGTGTATTCAAGAGGGAGGGGGTAAGAACATGTGGTGGTTATTGCAGCAGCACATCTCCTCTCCATGCACAGATCCACTGGGCTGGTGGATCCACGCTGGGAATGGAGGCTCTCCCCTCTCTGGTGACAAGTAACAGATCCTTGGCCCAGCTGCTGCATGGCTGTGCCAGGGCAGGTGGGTTGGGAGTGGTTTCAGCCCCTGCTGCTGGAGGCAGCCCCTGGACTCCCCCTCTGGCTGCAGCCTGGCCAGAGCACTCAGTAAATGTCAAGTGCACACCCAGGTGAGTGGCTGTGCCCAACACTGCCCAGCTCCACCCTGTGCCCTCCAGGCTCTGGGGCCCTGAGGATTCACATCCTTCCCTCCAGCTCCAGGGGACCCCGAGGGAGGCAGCTCTTCAGGAGCACCCAGCACTCCGTGCCTCTCTGTGAAAGCTTTTTCTGCAGCCTGGGTCACTCCATTTAGGTCTGCCATGGCCTGAGCTGGTCTTGGCCTTGTGCCTTTTCACCCTAGAGAAGGAAGCTCTGGGAGAAGAGGTGTGGGAGAGATGAGTGTGCTGCATTCCACTTCCCCTCCAGCAGAGCTCACTGTTTGCAGAGTGATGTGCCCTGCACTTGGAGCACTCTCAGCCCAGGGAGAACAGAGGAAAGGCTTCACTTGTGTGAGTTTATTCACATCGTGAAGGCTTTTTTCATTTGTTGTTTTTGCCCTTTTTGTCATGCTTGGAAGACCAGCAGGAACAAGTGATACCACAGATTTTTCTTTTGTTCCTGCCTCAGCTCTGGCCCAAAATGGAGCTGTGGGGTTGTGTATGTCTGTAAGCAATCCTTGAGAAAGCAGGTGTGCAGTCAGAAATGGAAGGCTTGCTCTCAAGACCCTTTGATGGAGATCTATGGATCTGCATAAAACCAGGTTCAGACCAAGCAGCTTTCTTTTCTAAGGACACACAGGGGAAAAAAGCAACACCAGAAGGACCTGGCTCTGCCTTCAGGGAATTCCACTGCTGCAAATTGCACCATCCCAGTGCAGCCTGGGCTGCTGCAAAATGAGGTCAGATAGTTTGAAGCTTTTATTTAGACAGGTAACAAAGTAAAGCAAGGAGTGAGATTACCTGTAGCCTCAGATTGCATTAGCAGCATCTCACCTGTGCATGCACTGGCTACTCACCTTCTCCCTGGTGTAGTTTCACCACTTCCCTCTTTGTTTTCCTCTCTCCAGAGTGAGCTGGAGATGGTGGACCACCTTGCAAACACGGAGATCAACAGCCAGCGCATTGCTGCTGTGGAAAACTGCTTTGGGGCTTCTGGGCAGCCCTTAGCCTTGCCGGGCAGGGTCCTCCTGGGAGAAGGGATTTTAACCAAAGAATGCCGCAAGAAACCAAAGCCTCGCATATTTTTCCTTTTCAATAACATCCTCGTCTACGGCAGCATCATCATCAACAAGAGGAAGTACAACTCCCAGCACATCATCCCCCTTGAAGATGTCACTCTGGAGACGCTGCCAGACACCTTGCAGATGAAGAACCGCTGGCTGATCAAAACCTCCAAGAAGTCCTTTGTGGTTTCCGCAGCCTCCCTGACGGAGAGGAAGGAGTGGATCAGCCACCTGGAGGAGTGCATCAAGCACCTGCTGACCAAGACGGGCCGGCAGCCCTGCAGGGAGCCCGCGGCCCCCTGGATCCCAGACAAGGCCACGGACATCTGCATGCGCTGCACGCAGACCAAGTTCTCCACGCTCACCCGCCGGCACCACTGCCGCACCACTGAATGGCTCCACTTGAGCCTTTACACAAAAAGAAGGCACACCTGCACATTTTGCTGCCTACAAACTTGTCTTATGAGTGCCCTGAAATCCAACGTGACCAACTGGCTGGGACATTGAGCACCACAGCATTTGGTGCTGACAGCAATAATGCAGCAGGCACATCACCCACCCACCAGCACTGCTGCTGCCCACTGCTGCCTGCCCGAGTTCCTCAACTGTTCCTGCCATTTAAAGGAACACACAGATCACTGTGAGGCTTCTTATGAACATTTTAATGAGAACAGAGGACCAGCTGTACAGACCCAATCCGGAATTCAAAGCTCAAACGACAACCTTAATCCTGGGGCTGATAGAACACTGGCAGATTCAGCTCCCCATGCAGATTCAGCTCCCCATTTTTTTAATGTCACACCCTCCCATTCTACGGCACAGGAACCTGGTGGAAATTGAACTGGAAGTGTTCACAGTTTGTTTTCCTGCTACTTGAAATCTTGAAGGATTTGCTTCACATCTTACATGAAAAGAAAACTTAAGGAGTACAAAAAAAAGGGACAGTGTAGAGATTGGGTCTTTTGAGTTCACAGTAATGTACTTCCTTATAAAACCCTCCTTTGCATGGCTAAAAAAATCAGGTAAAATTCTTCAAATTGGCCTGCTACTTTGGCCCCTTACATGTCATTCACAGGGAAAAAAATTAAAGCACTTGAACAAACAAAATCAAGTCTCCTAAATAAAACAAAAGGACTTTGAAAATTTTCACAATGACACATTAGCCTAGGAGCAGCATGATTCCCTTCAGCAATTAGAATTAGTCCTAATGCAGAGCAATCCAATATTTCATAGCAAGTCAGTATCAGGTTAATGCAGTAATCCAATACTATCCTTACAAAGCCGCATAAAAATAAAAATTATAATAATAATGATAAAAAATTTAAAAACTTCCAAACACCAAAACCAAAAACCCAAGGTTACCTCGATCAGCATATATTTATAATTAACACTGATAATTAGCAATTGTTGTGTTGAAGATTCACAACTTTGGGAGTAAATTGCATCCAGCATAAAAATCCTGCTCTAATAATCCTAGAGGATTATTCTCCATATTTTAGTTGTGCTTTTAGCTCATTGGTAAGGTAAGTGGTCAGCACTCCTAATACCTTCTCTGTGAGAGCAGAATTGGACATTACAAGAGCAATCAGCTGAGCAGCATCAGTCCAGTCTAAGTTCTTGACAACCGCCATGGCTTCAGCACAGAGTTTTTCCTTCTCAGCAGCAGGCAATTCCATTAAAATCTGAGGGACTGATTTGAACTGTCCAGAAGTGATCCATCCAATCAATCCACCAACTGCTCCTCCTAGGAAACACAGGGAATCATTAGTTTTTACCAATAAATGCTAAAGTCTGGAATTCCATCCACAGCCTTCACCAACAATCTTCTCACCTTGATTAGAAAGCAACAGAGACTTGTCATCTGTGCCTGCTATATCTAGATTAATACACAATATTCAAAGCATCAGAAAGGATTTTAAAAACTCTTTACATCAACAGCAACCATAAAGAAACCCTTTATACAATCAGCACTAATGGCTTCAAGCTGGAAACCAGAAAGAAAACACTCCCAGGGACACTCTCTTGGGGAAAGCTCTACCGCTAAATTAAACCATGCCCAAGGAGAAAACCAGAGCAACAACCGCCTGAGCAGTGTCATCATCTCTTGCCAGACACTCCCAGACTGGTGAAAGCTTTCTGCTCCTTTAAGAGTCACTCATTGCACTGTCCAACACACCTGAAGCCCACCCCTGCAGGTGGGCACAGACCAATCCCATCAGACACATTCAGGCTTTCAGCTACCGCGTGCACACCCCGGCCTCCCCAGTGGACAAGACACACTCGGGTAAGTGGAAGGTCCCAGGCTGTCAGGACAAGAGCAGAGGGATGGATCATCTACAGCTGATGTGCCTGTGGCTGCTGAGAAAGCAGCCCAGCAGCCTCCAGGGCTCCCCTCCAGCAGCAGTGTGAGTGCAGCACAGCAATCCACAGGGCTGCCAGCACTGCCCGGAGCACACAGGGCCTGGGACGGAGCAAGGAACGAAGGAAGGAGAGAGAGAGAGAGAGAGAGAGAGAGCCCTCACAATGGAGAGGTGGCAGAACTGACCCTGCCACCAAAACTGCCACCCCAGCCACTGCTCCTAAAAAGTCATCTGTGCACTCACAGGAATGCAGTTTTTCATTAGACAAAACTCTTCACTTGCAGCTTTTACTCAGTTAGCAATTTTTCCCACGATACCACAGAAATACTTGAAAGCCTACGATGGCCAAATTCATCTTCAAGGGACTTTTATGTGAACATCAATAACTGATTTAGGGGCACTTAATGCAAAAGCCACTGGAAGTACTGATGTCTAAGATTTAACCAGCCTCTTGTTCCTAAAGCAAAGCACACTTACCTACAGCTATTCCGGGGGGGCCTCCCAGCATCCCCCCTAAAAACGCTGATGCACCTGTCAGCATTGCTCCCCGGCCTGAATGTGTGACAGCAGCTTTCATGCCCTTCACCGTGGCAACGTGGCTGAGCAGTTTCATCACATCATCAACACGGATCGGCATCCCGGCATCCCCAAATCCTGCAAAAGATGTTTCAAGTTATCTTCTGACCACTGCAACCGAGACTAAACCTAGCCACTAAAAGAATACAATTTGGAAGAACCCCTAGTGTTCAAGGACAAACAAAGAAGATATTAACTACTTTCTCTTTTGATTCTCAGAAGACCAGCCCTTGTACTAAGTGCTGAAGGTCACTGAAACTGCTGACTTGGAATGAGACTTCTGCTATCGGACCAGAAAAAAATGGGTTTATAACAAATTCAGAGTTTCTACAGAATCAAATTCTTCAGTAGATTGCTGTTGGCCTGAGGTTTTTTGAGGTTTTTCAGCCCCTAGGAAACCTCTTCTCTCAGAGTGTGTGAGCAATTCTATCTCAGCCCAAGCCAAGCTGTTTCACAGTCTGGCCTGAAGAGATCTCCTCTGTGCAAAGTTAGAGTGGTATCACACCATTTGTCATCTTAAAAATCAATGACTGCAACAGAGAAAGCTTTCTTTGCACTGAGATTGCTGACTGCAAATCACCCATGTCACTGCAGGATCCAAGCAGTGCTGACACTGAAGAAAGGTCTGGCTTTTGGGAAGGGAACACATAAACTCTATGGCTGCAAAGAGGCACAGCAGGAAATTCATCAAATAGTTGATTTCTCTCACTCCTCCATTAATTTTTGGTACCAGTCTAAAGCAAACATCCAAGTTCACCATTTTACCACTGTTGCTTTTGGGTTCTTGGCAGGCTGATGACACAGCAGGGCTCAGTGGCAGAGCCACACACTCTGCTCCAGAGTCACTTATTATCTCATCCCATTGGGCTCAAGCTCCAAGTCAGGACAAATAGCTGCTCTGTCTGTCCTACAGCAGTGTGGAAACACCCCAAAATATACGACTGGCACAGCTCCCACTGCCAGCCCCAGGAATGATGGGAAAAGAGACAATTAAGTGTTTGTTTTTACCCTTCTAACAAGAGGTGAGCAGCTTTCCACTCAGAGTGTCATTCACACCAGCCCCAGGCAGGCTGAAGTGCTGCAGGATTCACTCCCTCCTCTCAGACACTGATTTGGGATTGTGCTCCACCTCTGTGCCACGTCTCAGACTAACGCAAAGTGCTGAAAACAATTGGCATCTCCTCTCTGGGCTGAATTCAGTCAAGGTCTCACGTGAAGCCCTCCAGGATGAAGGCTCTGCAGCACAGGTGGGACAACACAAGTTGGAGAGCTGACAACACAGGGCCCTCACTGAGAGGAAGATAATCAGCTTTGCCCCCTCAAACTGAGGGAGTGCTACAATTTCCCAAAGCAATCTAATTGTACCAGATGTGCAATGATGTTTTATGAGCAGACATTCCTGCAGCTGAAGCAGCAGGTTCCAGCACTGGGATGAAGCTGGCTGCCCAAAGTCACCTGCATTACCATCCTCCACACGGCCAACACTGCGAGGTGTCCCCATGGGCACACAGCAAAGGTGACACAGTGCAAAGGTGACCAGCTACCCTTGGCTTCTCTGGATAAATAAAACACTCCTTTACAACCACATTTAAAGTGCAATTGACTTAAAGCTAAAAAATAGCCAGGCCATAAGGAGAGTGGTAATCACACTGCTGCCTGGTGGTGTATGAATTTCTGACAAGCAAATTTGGAACTCATTAATCAGCCTCAAGATAAAGCAGAACCTTACGGGGATGCAAGAAATTGAAAGTCGGTTTCCATACTAAATTACTGACCATTTCACTCCCCTAAAAACTCCCACAAAGGAAATTTCCACTCACAAAATTAACATTTATCTGGGCTTCTTTGGCTTGACTGAACATGGTTTTTGGCATAGCAGAGTGGGCCCTGCTTATTTCTGGATAGGAACATCACACTCAAAAGTCGCAAAGACCTCACAAGGGGCACTCATTTTCTCTAAACTCTTACAGGTATTTCTATGATCTCCTGTCATATTCACTCTAATTTAAATCCTGCAGAGAATATTAGTGAGCACAGAACGTGAAGCACAGCACATACAAGGGGTTTTTTTTTTAAACTGTACTTACAAAGCACTAGTGGGAGCCACTGAAACATAAACCACATCCTAACATGTAAAGTAATCCCAGATTCCTACATTCGGCACACAGAATTATTAATTCCTTGAAAAAATTCAATTTAGTTCCAATTAAGAATCAAGGTGATCAACCAGTCAATTCTCAGTGAGCAGGTATTTATTCAACAACACACCACAGGGAATTAAAGAATATTTGGACAATACACTAACAATTGCAGCACAGAGACGCCACAGAAGCCTTTAACCTGCTATTAGGATAAGCAGCCCCTACCAATAAAACAACTTTAGTAACTGTCAGCAGCCAGCTCAGTCAGGAAATCAAACAAAAGGCTTATAAAGCTCTGCAGCTGCAAACCTTTAACACCTCACACACTGGTGAGGTCTGTAAGAAGTCAACTGCAAGAATGTGGAGCACAAAGCTGCATCTGACATCAACCTACTGGGCAGAGTCACAAGCAAGCAGAAGAGGAAGACTGGCCTGCTGCAAAATGCCAGTGGTGCCACAAAGGAGCAAGGATCCTACCCCAGAACAGCACAGAAGGAGCTGTAAACTTTGTGTGTTAGAGGTACAATCTCATGGTAGTCAAAAACATTTATAAACTCTGATGGTGTAACTGACAAGTAACTTAGTGTGCAATTTGATTCTAGTAACAAATTGTTCCCTACTGAATTCACCCAGACGTTAGGAAACATCAGGATTGCAAAATACTGGATTTGGTCTAATGAAGGGATAGAAATATCAACATCCATAAAACTGTTGCAGCTTTCAAAGGTGCTAAGTTCTCACAGCTCCTACTGACTTCACATGGTTCCAAAAATGTTCAGCAGCTCAAGAAAAAAAACAATCCTAAGATATCCAGAATATGAAGTTGCTGAGAAAGCAAGCTTTGTTTTGCAATGTTTCTGTTTTATTGCAGTTTGATGGCTGCTTTCCTGGTGTCTTTGTGGTCACCCAAATACTGATCCCAAGTCATAGATTCTGTGCTCCAGTTGATGCTCCTTCCCTCACTTTCACCCCAGGGACAGGGGAACAAAGTGAGCAATGCTCCTACTCTCCCTATCCAAATGGAATGCTAAGACCATGTTACAACAGCTCAACCTTGAACCTACAACCAGCAGGTTTTCCCAAGAGGAAAAATGCCATAGAAAGAATTAAACCAACAGTATAATTCCCGACTCACTGAAGGTCCTGCTAACACAAATAACAGAAGAAGGCTCCCAGGTGACTTAGTGTTGTGAACCCCATTTCAGCTGTTCCCAGGTGAATATTCCCATCTCATCACCCTACTGCCCCCTTCACCAAATGATGGCTTCAGACAAGCAAAAGCCCTCCTATCCCTGCACTCACTATGCCACTTAGAGAAAAATCAGCCTCTTCCCAAATGCCCACACAGGAGACATTCTCACCAGCACCCAGCCTGCCCCACCACTGAGCTGTCCTCACTGCTCCTTACAGCTTCTCCCTGAGGAATGAGGGAACACCTCTGCCACGTGCAGGCACACGGCACAAAATCCCACCCACACAGCACATTCCAAACCCACCTGGGAAGATACAGAGACATGTCCTACCTGCGGCTGTCCTTATCATGGTGGCCATCATATGGTGACGAACAGGAATGTGAGGTGACAATTTCTTCTGTCTCAACCGTACAGCAACAGCTCCCTATGAACTGCAACCTTGCAGGAGAAATATGGGAACAACACTGGAGAAAATCCAAACACAAGGTGCTCCCACACTGAGACAGACTAAAGAACACAACCTCACAAACAACAGTGTGCAAGAAGACGTCACCTGATTGATTGAACAGGCCAGAAGTCCATCCATTATTTCAGTAACAGCTGGTGGACAGACAGGGACTCAAGATATTGAGTCCATCTGCAAAGGAGGGCCATCTCATCACTGGTCCATACACATCCTGTAAGCACGAGCAGCATCTGCCTCCTAAACCATCACTTCCTGAAAATCCTACCTTTTGAGCCTGGTCTCGTACTTAGAACCTGCAAAGCATGTGGTCTGTCTGACCTAAATCTTGACTGACATCAGCAGCCAGTCTATACACCAGTTTTGAACCTGCTCTGCATCTGTAATTTTCTTTTATTTTGCTAAGAAAGGATTTACTCTTGCTTCATGGCATAACAGTTAAAATATGCTTACTGCCATTCTCACCTCAGCATTTGGTACTCTTCTTTCCTAACCATGAGCATTCACTAGATCTACAAATATTTACTCTAGTAATATGTTACTGACTATATATTTACTTAGATTTTTTTTTAGTTTCAACTATATGAGGATTTGGTAAGAAACTCTTGTATTTGCTAGACAACCTGAATTCAATTGAAATGCATAAAAGAGCATTTTAATACAGTTTTGTAAGAACTGAGGCCTTTAGAGCATTGCTCTTCTTCTGTGTATTTATCAAATCATGTAATATAATCAAAGCACTTAATAGGTTTATTTAACACAAGAGGTAACAAATTCACTCATTAGATGAGCAAACTACTTCTAAATACCTAGAAACTGATTTTACAAGATTCTTAGATGCCTAAAAATGCCTAAATATTCAAAGGGAATGATCTCATTCCACTGAGATAAAAGAAAATTTGGCACCTAACCTGTCTAGGCACTTAGTATATCCAGCTTACCTGGTCTGCTAAATCACAAAGCATCTGTGAAACACTGGCCATAACTCCTCCTGCCTTTTTATACAGAATTTTTATAGACCTAATTCATTGTCCTTCTAATTATAAACTAAGAGTGATTTTTTTCCCCCCATTTCTTAGCCAGTTTCTCCATTTTGAAGGCTGTATTCAAAAGTTACTGGTTGCTTTCATCAGCTAGCTGATACTGAAGGCAATAATGAGACTTTCAGGTAAGAAAGAGAATAACCTGATGGAAACACAAATAGCAGAGCTCTTCACCTGTAGAGGTAGTTAGCACAGCACACGGGGGTGATACCTTCAAAATCCGAACTAAGCCCGAAAATTAAAGATGTTTTCCCTGACTCATTGCAAAATCATAAAATTTAATCTCATTGAAATTAATCAACATATTCGGAATACTTTAAAATTTATTAAGAATGTTATGACTAAAATAGGCTAAGCATAAAAGGTAATTGTAAATCCTTTGAAATAGCCGAAATTTAATTACACTATAGCTATTTATTTGTTTTCCTGACAATTTCATGTTTACTGTCGCTGAAGCATTGCTCCAGCCGCAACGTGACTTGGAGAAATGAGGCATGAGACGCTCACGGAAAACCCACCCAGACCGTCCTGTGTCATGCTCGGGGTGGCCGTGCCTGGCAGGAGGGCTGGGCTGGATGATCTCAGAGCTGCCTTCCCACCACAATGACTCGGGGTTTCTGAGCAGCGGCAGTTCCCTGCGGCCTCAGGGTCTTTAGGGCCATTAGCGCCGCACCGCACCGCACCAGGCCCCGGCTCCGGCTCCGGGCCCGCCGCGGGCGCTGCGGCGGCTCCCCCGCGCTCCCGGCCCGGGCAGCCGCGCCGCCAACCCCGCGGCCCACGGCGCTGCCCGGGGCCCTCACGGCACGGCACGGCACGGCACGGCACGGCACAGCCCTGCCCGCTCCGCCGCGCCTGCCTTCCCTCCTCCCCGCCTTCCCCCGCCTACCTGCGCCGGCAGCGCCCGGCTCTGCGCCCGGGCAGGAAACGGCCGTGGCGCCGGAGGAGGGGCCCCGCAGAGCGCCGGGCCCGGCCCGCCCTCCCGTGTGCCGGCCGCGGAGCTCCCGGCCCGGCCCGGCCCGCCCTCCCGTGTGCCGGCCGCGGAGCTCCCGGCCCGGCCCTGCCCGCCCTCCCGTGTGCCGGCCGCGGAGCTCCCGGCCCGGCCCTGCCCGCCCTCCCGTGTGCCGGCCGCGGAGCTCCCGGCCCGGCCCTGCCCGCCCTCCCGTGTGCCGGCCGCGGAGCTCCCGGCCCGGCCCTGCCCGCCCTCCCGTGTGCCGGCCGCGGAGCTCCCGGCCCGGCCCTGCCCGCCCTCCCGTGTGCCGGCCGCGGAGCTCCCGGCCCGGCCCAGCCCGCCCTCCCGTGTGCCGGCCGCGGAGCTCCCGGCCCGCGTCTCCCGTGCCTGCTCCGCCGCCGGGCGCCGCCGCCTCCGCCCGCCCTCGGCACGGCCGGACACGGCTCGGTGCGGGCCCGCACACGCTGTGCCGGGCCCAGAGCAGGCAGCGGGGTGTTCGGAGCGATGGAGCCTGCCTGGAAAGGCTGGCAGAGCTGGGGGTGTTCAGCCTGGCGGAGAGGAGCCTCGCGGTGACCTCAGTGCGGCCTTCAGTGCCTGAAGCAAGGCTGTTCAGTGGAGCATGTAGTGACAGCACAAGGGGGAATGGGTTCACACTGACACAGAGTACGTTTACATTAGAGATTAGTGCTAGGAAATTAAGTCATGGTTAATGTCCAAAAAGGAGACAGAGAAGTAAATAAAGTTCTGTAGCTTTATTTGAATAAAGGGAGAAGTCATGGAGCATTTCCCATGAGGTCTCCCAAATTGCTATGAAATGCAGTTTCCTTTTTTTCTTAATTTCCCTGTTACATTTCCTCCTCTCTTTCCCTAGTACTTAAGAGCTACAGACTTCCCAACTCGCCCAATACAGAGCCTCTTCTATTGTGTATCCTGCTCTTTTTCTGTAAGTCCAGGAATTTAGCACATCCTTGGGCAAGCAGCAGTCTGTGTCAATTAGTGGAATTCCTGTGGAATTTTTATTTCCTTTCTTTCACCTGTCAGTATCTGGCTTAATCTACCAGCAGGCCCACAGTTTGTTTGTAAAGACGCCTCCCTCTCATTGCTTTCATTAAGAAGAATTCTTGCATTATATGAGGCACTGGAATAGGGAAGGACAGGCATTGTGGTTACCCCATCCTGGAAGTATCCAAGGCCAGGCTGGATGGGGCTTGGAGCAGCCTGGGATTGTGGAAGGTGTCTCTGCCCATGGCAGGGGGTTGGAACAAGATGTTCCTCAAGGCCTCCTTCTAAGCCAAACCATTCTCTGATGCTGTGATTTTAGGAACATGGTTGTAGAACAAACATCCCAGTCCCAGTCCCATCCTCTGGGATAAAGGAGGAGGAAAGGGGCAGTCTGACGCAGAACAGTGTTAGGACATGCCTAGCCCTACTCTGAGAATTTAATCTCAGAATATTTTTGCATGCTTGTCATCCAGGTTTGTTTCAGCCACCAGCTCAGTAAAATGCAGCGTGCTAGTCTGATAGAGCCCTAGGAGCAATCAAAATGAGCATTAAACAGCTGTGTCACATATGGCTTCTGAAATACCACACTGGCTCCTAATACCAGTACAGTCTTGGAAAAGTTAGTCAAATGTTAAAAATGCTGCCATTTCCTCAAGAATGGTTTAATAACAGAGGTTTTGGCTTTGTAAAGTAAGCCTTCATTATGATTTCATTTCTGATTTAAGATAAAGCACCTCCCATCAGTTCCTTGTTTAGAAATTGAAAATGCAGGATGAGAAAATGAAGGAGAAATACAACTCACAATTTTTGTCCCTTTCCTGCAGCTGCACTGGGGACTTCTTAACCTCCCCATGCTTTATATGATCACATAAAATAACTCTCTGTGTAACAACTCAAAATGTTACAGGTCTACTGATACTCTTGGTTTTTATGATTTGGATGTAAAACACAAATGTAATTCCTAAAATGAGCAAAGAGCCTAAATGCCATGAACGTTTTAAAAAGTAACACCCCAAATTCCAGCTGCATGAAGCTTTCCAAGGGGCAAAATTAAAAGCAATGAAGTCTTTCAACCATCAAAGGAGGGAATTTTTATCACTATGCCAAATGGAATCATTACTTCACTACTCCAGCTAAAAATACACACAGGTTATTAGGGCTTCATCATAGGTATTTACTAGGTCTGTTTTTTAGTGCGATAGAAATTACTAAGATCAAAATGTAAGATAACTCTGTAGGGTATATATCCTTTAACGCTGTACATGCTGTTGCAATCGCACTACACTCTTATGCAAACACTGACTCAGCTGCAGTCAGCAGAAATCTGGTTCTTTGAGGGATTCTGGTTTACAGGAATCTGGTTCTTTACGGGATTCTGGTTATTTGCTGGAATCTGGTTCTTTATGAGAAACTGGTTCTTGGAGGGAATCTGGTTGTTTATGGGAATCTGGTTAACGGGAATCTGGTTCTTTACAGAAATCTGGTTCTTTGAGGGAATCTGGTTCTTTACAAAAATTTGGTTAATGGGAATCTGGTTCTTGCATCCGCTGGGTTAAGATACGATTGTGTCCTCGGTTCCCGGCCAGGATCTGATGGAATCAGCCTGTTCCTCTCCTGGGTGAGCACTCTCCGATGCCCGTGTACCAGCCCGGCTCTCCCTCGGTGGGCTCGGGCTGGATCCCGGCGCTGTTTCGGGCTTTTCCTCGCCCGGGTCCCGCTGCCCGGCGGCTCCATCTGGCGGCAGCCGCAGCTCGGGAGAGCCCGCAGCTCCTCTCGGGGGTCTGGGAACCCCAGCTCCTCTCAGGGATTTGGGAACCCCAGCTCCTCTCACGGATCTGGGAACCCGCAGCTCCTCTCAGAGATTTGGGAACCCCAGCTCCTCTCGGGGATTTGGGAACCCCAGCTCCTCTCAGGGATTTGGGAACCCCAGCTCCTCTCACGGATCTGGGAACCCCAGCTCCTCTTACGGATTTGGGAACCCCAGCTCCTCTCAGAGATCTGGGAACCCCAGCTCCTCTCAGGGATTTGGGAACCCCAACTCCGTGCCTGCCCCTCGGGAAGGGCCTCCGGAACACACGCAGGGACAGCTTTGCTCTGGCTACAGACGTCCGTGTGCTTTTTAATTCCAGGAGCTGGTGGACTGAGAGCAGCTCAGGGCAGTCGTGCTGTACATCCGATCTTGTCAATAATCTCACTGTATTCTCTCTCCAGTTAGGGACTGAACATCTCTCTTAGGAGGACACGCTGAAGGAATGGGGCCTGCTCAGCCTCGAGAAGAGATGACAGAGAAGAGACCTCATCCCTGTCTGTCAGTGTCCAAAGGGAGGTGTCAGAGCACGGACCAGGCTCTGCTCCATGGGGCACAGCCATGGAACGAGAGGAACAGGCACGAACTGATGCCCAGGAAGTTCCACCTGAACATGGGGAAGAACTTTCCTGTGCAGTGACTGAGCACTGAACAGATTGCCTACGGAGAGTGTGGAGTCTTTCTCACTGGGGACATTCCAAACCAATCCTGGAATACTGGGCCATGAGCTCTGGGATGGCCCCTATTTGAACAGGGAGTTGGGGCCACTGTGTTCCCTTCCAACCTGGCCTGTTCTGTGATTCCCTACTCACTGCAGTGAGCTGGGCTCTTAATAAATACTAGATGTCATTGCTCCTCCTCCATCCCTTTTATCAGCATTGATTCACTATTTCATTTCCTGTATCAGGATGTTTTATTTTTCCTCTTCAAGTTACTAGGATCTCCATGCTTCTAAAAAATCAAGATAAAAACCACATTCCCTTTTACCCCCAAAAATCCTCATTATGTGTCAAAAGCAGGCATCTGCACTGGCATTCTTGTTTGAAGAACCACTTGGCAGATTTCTGTCAAGGGCTTCCCTAACATACAGCAGAACCCAAAATGACTGCAAGCCCCTTTATTGTGTCCTCAGCCTCATGTCTGCACAGCTTTTGACATATTAAGAGATAGGTCAAGGGGCACCACAAATTATTTCAGCTGCAGAGGGGCTGTTGCTACCAAAACAATGATTCATTCTGGCTTTCAGCCTGTCCTTTAGTACATCTTGAGAAAATGCTCATCAGAAGCAGGCTCAGTCTGGAGAAACTGTCCAGACATACCTGATCCTGTTATCTGACACACCTATTACCTTCACAGGAAAACCCTGGCAGATTTTTTTTTTTTTCCAAGGTGAGACACTTAATCTTGTTGCACAGAAAAAAGGTTGTTTCTCTACATTTTGTTCCATGCTAGAGAATCCCAGGAATCCCAGAAAACATGAGGATTAGGCAACTGTATGTGACAGAGTGAGTTTCATCTTTTCATCTAGTTGCACCTTTTTTTTTTTTTTCCTTAGAATCTTGAAAGTTTTTATTATCACAATGGCAAGACAAAGAACAATTCCAGACTTGAGGCATGTGTGAAGTAATATCGATCTGTTTGTCTAAGTTTGCAAAGCACCTAAAAATACTCTCAAGATTTTCTTTTTGTGTTAATGCATTGCTTGGATATGGCTGAGGATGGTTTACTTCACAATGTTAAAAAGAGGAAAAAGGAAGAAATATCATGTGTTCTTCAGAACATGTGGTGAGAATGGGCCACAGAGAAGACAGGGGATGAAGGAGGTAACAAAGCACGTTCCTAATCACATCCCAGTTTAGGAGGATGTGAGATTCCTGTTGTTTTCCCCCCCAAAGGCTGGAAGATCCTGTGCTGCAGTGATGAAAAGCTGCTTTGCTTATCCCTGTCTCTGATGTCTCAGGCTCCAGACAACTTCCATCTCTCCCTAGGTACTCTAATTGCCTGGTACATGTGCTCTTAGAGGGTCACAGCAATCACAGCAGCTGTTCTGGAAGAGTCTGCCACTTCTGCTTCATATTACAGCCATCATTTGAACCTTCCCTTCTTGACAACACAACAATTTTATAACTTCTGAGCTCCTCGTATTATACCTAGGATTGCCAGGAGAATGGTGAGCCTTCACAGGATCAAACAAGGCACAACTGTATCAAAAAAGAAAATAATGTGGAAGTAAATGCTACAACACTTAAATCCTTAAACAGAGCTACTTAGTAAGGGAAATTTGCAACTGCAGAATGGCTTTTTAAAAGGAATGAGAAAAGGCAACATTTCTAAAAGCAGGAACATAACTCCAGTTGTCACATATTAACACTCTTTACCCCGGAGCTGTAAGGTGTAAATAATACAGTAGAAATGACCAAATCACTGCAGGAAGACACAGGTTACTGAGATCCACTACAAGCAAAGCATATGCTTGATGGCAAATCTCTTCCCCATTTCCTACACTAGATATTCATCGGGGTCTGACTTCTAATTGAATACAAATAAAGAATAACAGGTTTTTGCATATGAAGTGAAGCTATAGAACATCTGCCTCTTCACATCCTTCCAATGCACCTTATGTGATATTAAGCAAAGAAGAGGTTTGCCTCATCAGCTTGTAAGAAATGGTGAATTTGAAGAACAGTGTGACAGAACTAAATCATTCCACTGCTGCTGTAAAAGGTGTCTCTTTGATCTCCCCATGCACTCCTAGGTGATAAAATGCCAAGTTGGGCAAAATCAGTTTCAATGCCAAAAAGATGGACTACTGGTGCAGAAGGTCACAAAACACTATTAATTGCCTTATATCATCTCAGTCTTGAAAGATGATCCAAAAATATAGGCTGGTGCTGTGGAACAGAGCACACATTGCTAGCTAGCATTATCCAAGCAAGCTGTTAAAGGTACTTTAGGCATGCTCTTACCTGCAAATGGAATAACCTATCTCCTGTTCTTTTAGCCTCTTTTACAGTAGTCATCTATGCTATTTTTCTACTTCCTCAGCAACCTAATTCACTAATTGTGTTTACTGGTATAGTCATTTTGTGACCTTTTCAGAAAAAAGCTACGGCAATCTGAAAAGTCAGTGTCCTGAAATTAGCTTACATGTTTATAGGTTATAGCATGGACGAACACTGACGTGGAAATAAAAACCTGGTTAAAAAATAGCTACACAAAATACCAGAGAGGAGCTAGAAAGATTCCCAGAGAGGAGCTAAAACAAATCCCCATCTCCTACAGACACTTTTGAAGAGTGTGTCTAAAATAGTGCACCTGAGCTTTTGTCAAAACACTAATTAAAGGACATACATAAAGTAGACAAATGTCAAAATCAGATCTAAAATGTCTATTGTACATTCAGTTAAGGAACAAAACATCTGAGTATCAAGGATGGATGACATTTGAAGGTGTCTGGAATAACAGCAGTACATTTCCATGCTTGGTACTATTCAGTGGTGTCAGAGATGTGCACTGGCGCTTCTGGAGTCTGAGAACAGAAAGTGTCCAGCTGTGTGTAATTCTGGCCCCCAACACGCATTACTTTGGAGCCCAAAGAAGCTGATTTCAGTCCCACCAGAGCCAAGGGTCCTTGGCGGACTTCACGTCCAACCTTACACCTACTCCAGAGGTGCTGAATGAGAGCCCCAGTTTTCCAAAGGAACACAGAATTGTTCTCTCCAGCATTCCTGGATTTGAGTTCTGATAATGTGGCAGGCAGGAGGGAAAGTTGCAGGCAGCTGGGCAGTGGAGTGAAAGAGGCCAGCTTGTACAGATTACATTACCTGATTTTCCTTTATCATGGTAAGTTGTAGGCAAAAAGATGAAAAGGTGAATTTGAATTACCCTCTGCAATGATGGACCAGATTTGAAGCTTCCAGAAGTCACTGCAAATGCTCAAATAAGTTAAAATGGGATTTTTCAGACTGACAGTTTAGCAGATTTCAATACTGTCTCCTGGGTTATTCCTCAGTGTCACATGCAAGAACAAAGGTGTCACCCTTTGGGATCACATAATGCCTATGTGGCTGCAACAGGGTTCCCTGAAGGATTAAGTTAACTGAAGAGTAGGGTATTGTTTATATAACATTTATATAGTCCTCTAACATGAGCTAGACGTTGGAAACAAAATGAACTGGAAACTGTAAATTACAAAGGGACCTTTTGCTGACTTTCTGCAGCCCTAATCTTGGGAGCCACTGCTTTAAAAATGTCACAAATGACTGTGTCAGGAGTAAAATTATGTGCATGGAAAACCAGTAAAGGGCATAATTTGTAAAGATCAGCTAATGCTGAATGGCTTTATGGACAACAGTGTGTGTATACACAATCATGAGAGGCAAGCACCACTGGAGGAGAGGGCATTGCCCAAGCAGGTGACTGAATGCTAGAAAGGGAAAGAACTGGGCAGCTCTTTCTCTACAATATGTTCCAGGAAATTCTTCATTCTTCCCTAAGCAGACAAGCATTAAGTTTTCAAAGTCTGTTGGAAAGACTCACAGCAGGATGTGCCAATTCAATCAATACCATGAAAGACTAAAAGGCCAAGACTTTGCTGCAGTTAGAATAAACAATTCCTAAATTTCTGACAAACAGTAGCTGTGTCTCTTTGCTAGTATTTGGGATGTGTATAAAATGTTGCTAAGGGTACACATCCACAGCCAGCATCTTTGCTCCTATCAGGCCTCAGAGGTGACAAAAGGAAACACCGAGTCCAAACCTGAGAAAGGGGTCTCATGAAAACAAGAAATTATGCAATCTACTGAAGAGATTTTCTTCAGAAAGATCACAGGTCTCATGCTTTAGTCATGGTCTGTTCCTTTGCCAGCAGGTTCACTGCAAGCTAAAGGATTTCTTTCACGTAAGCTGCTCACAGCGACTACAGAAACCTCCAGGATTACAGTGCACAGACAATGGGAGAAAAGCTGCTTCAAAGAATACACCCAGACAATGGAGTTGCCATTATGGTAGCAATGCAAAATATAGACAGGGATTTCAATGGAACGGGTGGTATCTGTATACTTTGGAGGGCTCACGTGTGCCAAATTTGGCAGCATGAGTGTTCATATTGCTTGTTGCTCCACCCCTTGAACAAAGAGGCTAAACCCCATATGTGCAGGAGTTGGTAGAGCACAAGCAGTTTTTCTAATCACACTGCATGCAAAAGCAAAAAGACAAAGGAAACTAGTAATGCTTAGACTAGCATTGGGGAAATAATTAAGCATGAATGAAATATTGTATGTGGATTTGAAATGAATGTTCTCAGAAACAATTGTGCTGTTTCAGTTGTGCTGCTCTCCCCCCTAAGTTTCACAAAGTAATTTGCATGTCATTTAAATAAATACAATAAATTATTGCAAAGTTTTTGTTTTTATTTACATAAAACAAAATACTCATTTCCATTATTGTTTGGATTACCTGACAAGAGTGGAATGCAGAGGTCTGAGAGGAAACCTGTCTCTCCCTAAAGTATTACAGATTTCTCATGCGTGAGAGAACCAGAAAGCAGGACCCCATGTTCAGCTTTGTCTGACATAGACAAGGGATGCTCTGTACATGAAACAGAGATATGGGATCAGATCTTCCAGCTGAGCCAAGCTGGGGCTCACATTGCTTTCACTTTCTTTCAGTGTCATCCACACGTCACTTATTTGATTTCACCTCTGATAAATATTTGCCTTCCTTCTTGACTACTTAATTCTTTGTCAGATTCCTTCTCAAACCTGCTTTCTCCTCTCACCCCATCATGGGATCAACAGTAGCCAATTCAGAACAGTCTTGACAGGCTCTGTGTTTAGACAAATCAGAAGAAAATAAATTACTGAAATATGGAAATCCAAAAAAAAAAACTGAGTGGACAATAACCTAAAAAGTTAGGAAGGTGCACACAACTCTGCAGGATCATATGGAGCCTGATGGCCACTCAAAACTAAATACAGGTACCACCACCTGAAAAACCAAGTGACCTAACATCCTGCAAAAGGAGGGATTTAATACATAGCATAACTTTTAATGTTCTGGCTATAAGAGAGTAAATGATCATTTGTGCTTCTGACCTATGAAATCTGCCGGCATGTTTCCTCCATAATGCTTTTATTTACATCTAATTTCTCTCTCCAGTCTAAAAGGGAACCCAAGAGATATTTCTCACTCTTCTCACATAACCTTTGGCTGCTTTTCCCCATGTTGTTAAACATATCAAACATTATAGATTGCAAGCCAGATTAACTCATTGTACAGATGTTCTTTTCACAGAGGACTAGCCTGTAGTCTCAGTTTATAAAGCTGTTTTTCGCTTTATAAAGCTGTTTTTCCTATCTTGGACACAAGGCATTTAGGTATTTACTTTCCCGGATTTTGCTTATTGAAGTCCTAAGATGTGCTTCACCACAAAGGAAATAAAATTGACTGGGTGTAACTTCATGATTTCCACATATCACTAGGGTGTGCTGTAGATCATGAAATTTCAGTAAAGCATCATTAGCAGGGAAAAATCTAGATGCTATAATAAATATTTTAAATTAATTACAAACACAGAAGCAGCTCTCCACTGACTTGAATTCCTCTTAAAACAACATACCCACTCAAGAGAGGTAATGTAACATCTAAACAATTTAAAAGATTTTTATATACAGGCTTGGTCAGCACTCTAGCAGAAAACTACGAGTCAGGCAGATAATCACACACCTAAATTGCATGTAAGTAACTAAAACTCAAGCATGCAGTCTGGTGGGAATTGATAAAATGAGACTGGAGCCAATATCCATAACAAACCAGGTAATAAGCAATAACACTGTGGAAAACTTTCTCTGAAAAGAAAGAAAAAATAGCCTATATAAGTCACCAAAACTCACAAAGCTAGTGCACAGTGAGTTATTTATACAAATTAATACATAAAAAAAATAAAGTTACTTATACAAATTCATTATAATTAACACAGTTATTTATACAAATTAATTAATATAAACAACTGTGCTGAAATTTCCAGTGAGGATACAGTAGGACTGAAGCAAATTCATCTCAGGGGACTGCACCTTTTGGGTGTCAGCTCTTAGTACCGAGGAGGAGGCTGCAGCTTTGGGAGGAAGGAAAGCATCACTCTCAGCTCTGGGCTTCCAGCACCTGCAGGAGCTGGGCACCCTTGTCACAAATCACACCCAGCAGCTGCTCAGCACCTGGCACAAAGCACCTTCCTACTCTTGCAGCTCTCACCTTCAGCCTAGGAAAGAAACACCCTGGCACCCCATCCTTCAGCACCACCAGCTCCCCGTGCAGTCAGGAGTGGTGGTGGGATTGTGAACCCAGCACAGGGAGGATGCTGAATCAGAAGATTTTAAGCACAGCTAACATCAAGCATATATTCACACCAAAACTCACAGACTCAAATGCAAATTTAAAAAGAAGCACCTATTAAAACAGTAACAAAATCTTAACTGGTTTACTCCTGAGACCTCAACTGTCAAGACATGTCCAGAATGCCATGGTCAATGGTAACAGCAAACACGCTTATCAAGCAATGCTTCCAAGCTCCATGAACTGAGTTTGGTAATCTTACACCATGAACCACATATTCATTCTTACAACAAATTGTATTGCTATTTGCAGCATCTAGGGAACCCCAATCAGGGCTCTATTGTGTGACAGACTGTACAAACACAGAAAAATAGGATGGCTTTTATAATGAGTACATCACAAGCCCCACTACCATAATTAACATTGATTAGCATCGATGCAAACAGCATGGGAAGACAAAGATTGAGCCAGTTTGGAAGCTGAGGTACTCTCTCACCCTTCAAGGTGGCTCCTTTGGTTCCCAACTGCAGAACAGAGGGGAGGCTGTTCCAGTGGGGAAGGCTGCAGTCCCCAGCACCCCCAGGAGCACATTCTAGGACGTGGGATATAAAAAGGCATCTTTGTCACTTACTAATCCAATTTCTATCAGAGGCAAAACCACATGGCAGCACCACCATCAGCTCTGAGAAAAAAAGGATGGTTGGCAACATCTGATCTACTTTATGTACTAGGAAAGACCTCAAAAAGCCAAGTTCACTTAAAATGAAATCTCAAAAGAGTGACCTTAATGGACATGGGATGTGTAGCTGCATGTGCCAGCAAAAATGGATAGTGTGAAATCATAGGGTTGAATTATGTTGATTGTGTTAATGGAATTATTTGCACTAACCAAATAAGATTCCAGACCCCAAACCTTGCTATGAACTCTCCTCTCCCCCAAAATGTTTCTATGCTTCTTTTACTGCATAACCTAACAAAATCCAGACACCTGGAATTTTACTCCCACAGTCAGCACCATGGAAAATATATCCACAGAAAATATATTCACAATAGAAATTTTATTCAGTTCCCCATGCCATAACCTAACCTGCAGTCTGCTGTCTCTTCAGACTCACTGCTTGATTCAAGAATTCTCATATGCAATAAACTGAACATGTATGTAAAT
Source organism: Taeniopygia guttata (assembly GCF_048771995.1). NCBI lineage: Eukaryota > Metazoa > Chordata > Aves > Passeriformes > Estrildidae > Taeniopygia > Taeniopygia guttata. The sequence goes on from NC_133036.1 coordinate 14,478,761, forward strand.
ATTTGCAGGACTAAACTGTAGCCACAATTTCAAATGCAATCAGGATTATGTTGTGCTCAACTGTAGTTAGGGTCCAGTGTTTTGCTATTTTTTGCTGTTCTAGTGAAGTTTCTTAATTTGTTTTTCTTCTAAGCTACTTCCTACAATTTCACTCACAGGGAAATGAAACATAATTCTATAAAGCCTAAAAATAAACTCAGATCTGCTAAAAAATTCATCATTTCACTCCCAGGCTTCCACCAGCTGGGCTTGTCTGCTTTAGGTTTGACACCCCTGAGAGCTACAAGCATGACTTACTAAGATGAGCAAGTTTACATGAGAATGATGAAAAGATTCATTTTTTAAATCTTTGCTTTGCCAAAATACCATCCAGGGCATTTATTACTTGAAGATATTTATTTTTGGCAATTTCTCACTCCCTTTTAATACCATACTTATATTATTTGCAAATTTGGAGAGGTAATACCCAAATCCATATTCTGCTTTACGTGTACTTCTTTCAGGCTTGCTCATTACATTCGTTAAACTATTTAATTCTCAAGGATCTACTAGAGATACAGTGAAGACCCCCTGAACACCAGTTAAGAATAAACCTGTAATGAGAATAAATTACACATGCATATCAATTGCTACAAGTCCTGTAAGGAGTGAGACCTTTCTACATAAACATCTGCTGCAAAATTAAATCTGATACATTAATAAAAGCCCTCTCCACCCAAACCAAACAATGGATGTGTAACAGTTACTCGATCAGTTAGAAGAATAAACCTTTTAAATAAATAAATTTGCGCTTCACCAATTTATGTCACCGTGGTACTTAAGGCAAAACCTTTTAAAGGAATAGATTTACTGTGCACACAGATCTCCACTGGGTATGTGTAATTATGCTAAGGAAAGGCATTACTTTTAAAGTGGATGAATGGCTGATACTTTTTGATTTACTGCTAGAAACAGAAAAATGGTAATGGCATGAAATAAGCATTTGCAAAACCATTTTGGCAGACGGAAAATGTTTGATTTACCTAGGGCATCTATCAGGTTCTATATTTTAGATCAAAGTAGATAAATGGAAAGGCAAATGGAAATTTGGAAAAAAATCTACTGCTTTTCTGTCAGCCCTGCAAGTAAGTTAAATGTTTGAATGAGGAAAAAGCCCAAGGCTCTTCGGATGGAAAGAAATCATGATTCATCACTGCTCTGGCAACTACAGCTTTCTGTACTTACCTGAAAAGGTGACATGGAAGTCATTGTCACTTTCTCATTCTAGGCTTGATTCCGAGAGGTGATTTTAAAGGCAGCTGGTAGAACTCAGCATTTCCACCTGACACCTGAAGTAGACAATGCATACCCTGGGTCATATTTTCATCTCAATTCCACATTGTTTGGTCTCCTTCCTGGTTTGAATTCCCATTGGTTAAGAAATTACATTCTAGTTAAGACACACAGATGCAAAATCAAAAGCTACTGCCTTCTCAGTGCCTTCTGAAATCTGTGCCTTAGGAAAGCACCTTGAAGGCAGGGTAAGGCTGACTACACAATTACCTGTAATAAGTCAGGAGGCTGAAGAACCTAAAAAAATCAGCTTCTTCCTACAGCAGAATCCTGCTTAGAGGTTCCCAGTAAAAAGCATGATTTCTGATTGTGCTAGGATCCTGTTCTGAACTCTTCTTACGCTGAAATGCATTCCCAGGAGCTGTGTGGTAGAAGAACTCTGTCCAGCCCTCAAAGCACCACCAGCCCAGTGGTACATGTGCTGCACAGATGGTCTGAAAACGCAGAGTTAATCCAAAAGGTTTGGGTTACATCCAATTTGTTGTGCCTGTGAAAATCCACAGGAGGGCATGTGCACAGGACCCCCAGCCTCATCAGATGCAGTGGGAGTGGGCTCACCACGAGCAGGGGCACTTCCAGGGAGTGTCAGGTTTGCTCTGCAGGCACAGTAGGATTTGCTCCTGTGCTGGGATTACTTGACATCTGGAAATCCTGACAAACACATAATCCTTGCACATAACCCCCTGACAAAATGTCTGGTGTGGGAAGGACATGTCTGGAGAAATTCAGCGTGTCCCTCTGCCTGCTCCGTCAGGAAATGATGGAGAGTAGGGTGTGGCCTCACCAGCTCTCTCCCCAGCATTATGAACATGAACAGCAAATCCATCAGCTACTTCTGCAGGCATTTATTCTGTGAAAGGGCTGACCAGCTCTTGAAAGGCCAAAGAGCAACCAAAACTCCTATCTTTTGCCTAGACAGGTAAAAAGCCAGCGGGGCTTATAATTACACAGGGAGTTGGTCGCTCTCTAGGATGCAACATAAACAGATATCTGGTCCTGCTGACTTACATGCCTCATGTTTTTAACTCAGTAGCTTATCCCTGACCACTGAAATACTGGAACAGGTTACCCAGAGAGGTTGTGGAAACATCAAATACCATCCTTGCATTGAAAACCTGACAAGATCCTGAGCAGCCTGTTCAGTGGAGCAAACAACCTGTTCACTGAGCAACAGTCAGTGGACTGTGCTTTGAGCTGGTGGTTAGACTAGGTGTTCCTTCCAATGTCCACTGCTCTGGAACTCTGTGGTGAAGAACTCTCCCTTCAGTTTTGTAGATGCACTTCTCTTCTAACAAGCAGCTGATTGATCCTACCTCTGCCTTAAGCCATGGCTGTCACTGTGGACAGAGTTCAAAGATGCTGTATTTGTTTGTGGAGAGGCCAAATCCTCTGCAGTCATCAACCAAAAATAACCACAAAATATGAAGTTTCACCAACAGGAGACCAAGATGCAGGATGCTGGCCCTCTCCTTCATTCCAATGCCTGTGACTGCTAAACAGCCCCTATACAAAGGGTTTTACATGCACAGCTCCACAGATGAGCAGAAAGCCAACACATCTGCACACCAGGCTCAGCAAGCAGCACCCAGACCTTTTGTGCCCTTCAAGCTCCCCTCCTCTCTCCTCAGGGTTATCTTTAGTGATGTCTCTCTGAAGTAACAAACCCCCTATACAAACTTTCACATACATAAACTCCTAAAATCAAAACTCATGACTGTAAGGCCACCAGGCAGGATGCTTGTACACCCATAAGTCAATGTACCTCTGCGAGCTGAAGATTTGTGCACACCCAGAGCTAGCTGGAAATTTTACACTTTGTCTGTAGAAAAAGCTTCCAGGCAAGGAACAAAATAGATCTTAAAATACTGAGCCAGAAGTAAGGCCAGACCATATTTCTCCTCCTGTAATAAATCAGCACTATATGTATATATTAAATTCAATCCCTCGATGTGTCCAGTTTCAGTAATAAAAACTTCGTGAGCAGGGCAAAAGTTATTGGGTAGAGATCAATATTCTTGCTTGTTGTCCTTGATTGGCAATAATGTGATGCTTTCTCCTTGACTGTAAGAGGTGCTTTTGTGATTTGGGAGCATAAAGAAATTCTGCACTTGACAGATTTATACAGTAGGAATACGCTAATGTCCTTTGACCTGCTTAAGAATAAATATGACCTACCAAATTGTCATTTTTATGGGTATTTACAACTGAGGCACTTTGTAAACCTTAGAACTAATATTTCCCAAAGGAAATCTGTGCTCTCCAATCTTGATAAATTATTGAAAAATACAAGCCACTACCAGCCCTACAAATTTTCTCTTCTCTTTCTCCTATATTTGGTTCCATAAAAGTTGTCAAAGCAGACTGGACCACCGATCTATTTCACCAGGTATGCTGCTGCAGCCATGGTTAGTGATTCAGAGGAATCCTATAGAATTTTTGGCTATTTGGTAAAGGTAGTGCAAAAAAAAAATAAATTCCTAAAACTTGAAGGTTTTCAGTGCATGACTGAAATATTAGTTATAGAATTCTTTAAACTCTCAAATTACTGTCAGAAGAATATTACAAACTATAATTTCCACAGCCCAAATGCCACCAGCTGCATTTGCTCTCATAAATGCTTCAGCTGATGAACAAATAACACAAGGAGTAGAATAAACCAGCCCAATTCACCCAGATGCCAGTGCTCACAGCCTTGTGGGTGCAGTGCAGATATTCCTTAAATTAAATTGTTGCTAACCAGCATCCCTAGCTCCTTAACTCTGCAGGCCAAGTGACCACAAGCCTTAATTGCTGTATATCAGCTCTACTTCACCTCACTTCCCCACCCACTTGCCACACAATTTTTTCCACCACATTTATACTGTCCCTGCCCTCAAAGGTTTCAGAAAAGACAAACTAATTTCCTACAGAGATAGGAACTAGTGAGCTGAGGACCTCTGCCCTTCAGAATCCTCCTCTGAAGAGAAAGATGACAGCACATGACTCTCTCAATAGCTTGGTCTTAAGGAAAGAGCAGTTTTTGACACAAAACTTGTGTCATCCACACCAGAGTTATGAAAGCTATTTCCTTTTATCCTTATTTGCCATCTGGAAACTGGCAAAGAGACAGCACTGCTCAGGACAGTATCTAAGACATGAGGCTTACAGAAGCTTCTCGTTCCACCTCTCAGTTACATCCCTGCACAACAGTACAGAAGCTCTCAAAGACTTTGAACACACCAGATTTTGAGTAAAGCATCATGACGTGGCACTCAGCTCTACTTTTACTCCATTTCTAAGGGCAGCTGCTTTTCTGTTTTTCTTTGCGCATCTGTGGACAACAAAATCTTTTCTCTCTCACAAGAATGTCTTCATTAAGTTAGTTTCTGCCTTCAGCTTATTCTTGTGCATACTATAATCTGTGTATATGCACAAGAAAGGCTTGAGAAGCAGACTGAAAAAACAGGAAGCTGGAATAAACAATGAGGCAGGAACTGTGGAAAACTTAAGCATCTTTTCTTGCCCTTATTGTGCTGCCTTCCTTTTCATTTTTGTTACTGCTGAATTTAGGATTCCTCCTACATTTGTATGAAACATGATTTCAATATTCTCTGTTTTGTGACCTATTTCTCAAGCAATGTGACATAGCACAGTGACCAGGCACAAAGACAAACAATTCTGAGTTCAACTACTATCCTGAACACTGGGTTTCATATCAGATTTGCCAAATTTACATACATAATTTTTTTTACACTTAATATTGTACAGTGAGTAATAGAAAGGTCCTAAATATCCACCAATTTAGCAGCTCCTACTCTCTGCACTGAATATTCCATCTCCTTTTGCACAGGTGGTAGGACAGAGGGAGAAATTGCATTTTAATATACAAACCACCCAGTAATCCATGCACCAAACAGCATCTCTGTCCCATTAATGAATGTCCCTCATTCATTCATCACTCATTTTTAAAGGAATGACATCCTTTTAAAAAATAAATTATGAAACAATAACATTTGCTGGCTGACACTGAATTTACTTCATAAAACAAGGAAAGTTTGAAGAATTTTCAAACTCTTCAAAGAAAGAAAGAGAGAAGTTAAACATAGATGGAGAGTAGTAGTTTCAGCCCAAATCAACAAAATCCCTTTTTAGCACCTTGAAAAATACGTATTTAATGATCAAATTTTTTAATCAAGATAATTGCCCTCACACATCTTTTCCTATCCTTAAGTGTTTAACAAGAAACATCTTAGGCTCTCCTTAGCTCTACTACTTCTAAAGCTTCTAACTGTAAGCAAAGAATCAGATTATGTTGTGAATTGCAACCCTTTTCCCTCATGTTAAAGTTTTCCTGTTTGCATTGCAGAAAGACTTTTTTCTACCTTTAATTTTCTGTGCTTTTAAAGATTAGGGTAAAAAAGCATCTACTACTCTCAACATTTCACTAGAGATCACCTGGCCTTTTAGTTTGGCTGCACCAGGGGAGGTTTAGGTTGGATATTAGGAAAATCATCTTCAGTGCAGAGGTGGTCAATTCTACTACACACCATGGCATTTCAGCCCACCCAACAGTATCTCAGCCCAGTTCTCCACACTTTCTGAGAAATACATCCATTAAGTCACAGAGATAAGCACTGAAAATGCACAAGAAAAAAGCCACAGTCAATTCTATTCCTAAACTCAACTTCCTCAGCACAGCAAACACTGCCTGGATGTCAGGCAAAGTAAGTGAAGGTTTAACTTAAGTCACCTTTAAGGGTTGCTGCTAAGAAGACACTAAATAAAATCTTGTAAGTTTATATATTTTCAGCACCAAAATAGAAAGAAAGATGGGTTTTTACTTAAGTCCACCTACATACTTGTTTTATGGATGGAATGAGTTTATGATTTAGACCTCTATTATTAGCACTGCATTTTATTTATCTGTAATTTCATGAAAGAGACTCCATTTTGTTATTTATCTTTCCTGGTCCAAAGGTGCTACTGAATCTTCATATAAAATAATTTTCCTATACAAATGGACACTTACATTCTCTGCTGGTTCATAGGTTAACAGCAGGATCCACCTCTGACGTCTGGGTGGGCAATTACTATTATATTTTCACAACCTATTGTTATTTTTCTTTCTGCTCAGCACAGAACAGACACAAGTAAGAACAGTAACTATGCAAGAGCAAAACCTGAGAGAAAGAAGAGATCCAACAAGAAATGGAGGCCACTATCTGACATTTTAAAAGGGCAAATCGAAAGCAATCAACACCCAACAAAACGCTCAGTGTAAGATGAGGTGATAGCTTAGGATATACTTAGGGTGGTGTAATGAGGCTAACAAGTGCTGTGTGTTTTAATGTAAATTAACACAAGATAATCTCTTCACATATTTAAGTGATGCACTTCAAGTTAATTAATACATATTTAATAGAAGTCTTCTTGAACAGCTGTTATTTACTTCTGGAGTTTCTACACATTAGCACTGGCTGCTTTGTTCTACTCTGAAGTTGTTCATGCTCCAAAGTACTTTAACAACTTGGGCTGTATAAAAATTGAACAGTCTTCCCAAAAAGAGTCAGCCTTTCTGACAACTTAATATTTTCACGTTAAATATTCAAACACTTGCTGAACAAAAGGTCAAATTCTACTTACAGCATCTGTGTGAAACAGGCAAGCAGATGCTTAATGCTGCTAGACAAATACTTTTGGCACAAAGAATGATATAGAGCTGGTGATCAGTCACATTTTCAGGCTGGAAAATCAGCTCTCCTTTACTTCTGTTCCCTAAATTCTGCACTTACCTTTCACATGTAACAATAGAGGCCCAAATTATGACCTGTTCCTTCCACAAGTGCTGGTGTTCCTTACACAGTGCTGTGCTACATGCAATCCTGGCAGTGAAAGTGCTGTCTACATTATTCACTGCATTTTTATGAGTATTACACCAACTCATTGAGGCTTCTGTCTTAAACAACTACTGTGTATAACAATACTGCCTTTAGACCTTGCATACAGCACTGAGGAAGTTCTCACCCCCTCCTTCTATTCAGATGAGAAACCATTTGAATTTAGGCACTTCTGAGTTTTTCGGATGTGAGTAAGTAGGAACCAATTCAAGAAACACATTGGCAAACACAAAATTCTTACACTCACAGTGGTAAATGTGACTTTTGACAACAGACACCAGTTTCTTTGACAAGAACTATCACCACTGAACAATCCTTATCAGTGCATCTGTTGTCGTTTTCAGCTAACTAAAGATTTTTATTCTTGTGGCACTAGAGCACCAGTGCTCATTACTTGCATGTCAGCCTTTCAAGCTCACAGGTTTACTGAAAATAACTTCCAAAGCTGGTACCAATTGTATTAGTGCATAGCTATTGGGACAGCCTACGTCTTCTGTGCAATGCTGTATGGAAACATACTCAAAACAATCCTAAATGCACAAAGATCAAACATATGTACTGATTTAAGTAGACTGATATTACTAGTATCTAAGTGAATTTATTTTACTTTAATATGGTGTTTTGCACAATACAGAGGATATAAAATAACATTTATTACTCAGACTAAGAACTGTAAGACTAGACCAGATCATTGCTTTACCTGGCAAAGATGCTGTGGCTGTGTGGAATAAAAATTCAAAAAAGTATCTTCATGATCGTTAAATAATTTTGCACTGCATCTACCAGCAGCCTGGAGAGCTGCAGATGCAAGGACTGAGTAGATGACCTCAATTCTCCCTTCCCCACTCCCAGAGTGTGGCTGGTACAAGCTGGGTGAGGTTCCAGCTTGAATCAGTCTCCTGAACCCTGTAAGGCCACAGGGATGGGGTTGGGACACAACTGTTGGTTCTGAGGGAAGCAGCACCACACAGATTGGAAGTGCCTGTGTAAATGTGACAAAGCAATGCCAGCCACAACAAACAGGCACCTGAAAGGATTTCTGTGCATTGGAGCTGTGTCAGTGCATGTAGGTGAAAAAGGGAGAAAAGCCATGGCTGCCACAGGGCCTAATGAACATCTTTTCCAGCAGGGAAACACACCAGAGATTTCATTCCTTTTGATGGGAGCCATGTAGGGAACAGACCAGTGCAGAAAAAAGAAACCTGAGAAGACAATATTATACTGTGACATTCTGGAATCAGCCATACTGTGATGTTCTGGAATCACCATTGTGTTAACAAAACTAAGTATCTTGAAAAATCTTTTTGTCTTTGGAAGGAGGATGTATCTTGTTCAGAGAAGCTGAACGGGTGCTCTGCCAGCTGCCACAAACCCCATGTTTGTATATTTGCTTTGATATCCACAATTTAACCTTCATTAGCATCAGTACAAGCTTGATGTATACAAATGAAGGAAAAAGAGATCCCAGAGGACAAACTGAGCTCCCAGTACCAAGGAATGAAAACAAACACCCACATTTTGTGCAGACATGACATAACAGGTATTCCTTGGGTTCTTTTAAGATTCCTTAGAGCTAAAGGATCAAATTCGAAGGGAATCTCTTACAACGTGCACAGTGAGACTCTAATATTTTTCCTCTACATTTTACATGAAAAATAAAAATCTCTCTTTACCTGCGGCTTTGGTAGGTTTCTATTGTAATTATACCTTGTGTATTCCAAGAAAGTTTTTTGCATCACTATTACTAGTCTAGAGACGTACAAAGCTGCAGGTGCTTGTTGAAAAATAATAAAACCTTTATTAAAATTTCCAGGTTTTGCAAAAGCATTTTGACTACATTCCAAATCTACTTAAAATGTAATTAAATATTTACATTAATTCTCTAATAAGTATTGTAAGTAAATCAATACCCCAATTATGTTAAATTTTTGTGTGGTATTACAAAAATGTAGCAATTGTTTAAATGCATAATTCTAATGAAAATATAATGATCTTGAACTTTAAAAGAGCCCTTCATTTGGAGAGATGAAAGTGCTGTACATTCTTTCATTCATTATGTCTTATGGCCCCTGTGTGATGTAGGTGCTATTATCATCATTTTACAGATGGGGAAACTGGAAGGCTAATTAACTTGTCCAATTTACAACACTTTTAGCTGTAAACTTAGGACATCCTATTGTACTTAAAGGTGAAACAGAACTCAGCTCACCTGTGATGAACATTTTCTAAAAATTCTTAAACTCCGTAAGCATTTAACTTACAGGAGAGAATATCTCACACAAGACTTCGGAGTTGGCTTTGCATTGATGGCAGCTTTGAGCACCACAGAAATGTGCTGCCTAGGAGCAAACATCAGAGCACCAGGTTATTGTGACATATGTCATCAAGCTTCCCAGCCAGGTATGGAGATGATGTGCATTTTTATTTGGTATTATTTCCATTTGGCCACACATTCGTGCTTTAATTCCGTAGGACACACCACACTGCAAACAAACATTTCTACAAACAAACACAAACAAACAGTGTTTGCTGACAAACTCATTCCCTCAGTTTACTTATGTGTTCCATGAATTTCTTGACTCGGTCAAGATCAACAGCATTTGCCCAATATCCTTCTTTCTTGAAATACGAACCAATTCTTAGAGCATCTGCATCCAAGTAATTCCTCACATTCTCCAGTCACTCCAGACCCAACCAGCACAGGAATCTTCACAGCATGCTTTACCTCTGAGGAGAAAACCAAAATCAGGGTTAATTCCTGTCTCTGAAACTCTCTCCATAAAGACTCTAATTTGCCAAGTTTTTAAACAGAAAAAGAATGTATTGAGAAATTTGTGATTGTGGTATTTATTACTTCTACTGCAGAATGAAACAGGTTCTCTAGAAAAAACACCTTTAGCTCTAAAGAGACAAAAAAAATCTTACTTTTTACATTCTGTTGTCTGGAATGCTTCTTGTATTTCCTTGTATGAAAGAGAGCAGGGATTATACAGGCACCTTACAGCTCAGATAGTTTTTCCAGAAAGTAAAAGCCAGAAATAGACATGATCTTTTATCAGTATGAGGAATGACAATGGAATAAAAAAGCCTCTTTATTTTTCCTATATACAGTGTTACTTACTCATCTGAGCTTTTACCTGGTTTCAAGAGGAGAAACAGACAAACACAAGGCACAAAATACAGTATTAGCTTTGGGAGGAGGGAAAAAAAAAGAAAAAAACCAGTTCAAAGCATCCTTCTCATCATTTTATGTCAAACTGACCATCCAAAGAGTGACTCATAGGACTGGATGCTTCATCCCTTAGAGGAATTTTGTGAGCCATTATTTCTGACCTTTAAAAACATATAAATTGGCTTAATTAGTGATAAGCTGATGGTAAGGTAGTTATAGCTTGAGGTAACTAGGGAAAGCATACATGAAACAAATAAAAGTCTGCTTCAAAACACTGTTTAAATGAAGTTTCATCAGAAGCCTAACTTATTAATTATGCTTCAGGGAAGACTAATTATTTATCACCTTCCTATTTCAGTGAAGAAAGGGGATCAATTAAAATGTTCTTGAATCTCTTTTTAGGTGACATGCTCTACCATTTTTCCATATAGGAACAATAACTCCCTCTTAAAAAGATTTTAACACAAGAATAAAACCATTGTTTTGAATTTCATGGATTTCAACCATTCAACAGAGCCCTTCCTGAAAATGTACAGCAAATCAGATGGCTCATGCATATATGATTAAAACTTAAGTTATTTCTTTGCATATTTGATATTCTTAGTCATTCTGCTTACAGCAACAAAATAATTAATTTCTAGTTACTTATAGCATTATCATGAATATCCTGTTCTAAAACCCAGGATATTTATTTTAAATTTTAATTTTTATTTCTATTAAATTTTATTTATATAATATCTATATGCTCTTAGGAATATTCTATCTGCTTTACATCAATACCAGCACACAATTAAGGTGCATCTGACCAGAGATTTGTGACAGTATTTGACTGAATCCCCAAAGGAACCAGGCTCCAAGTCAATATTTGTTCTTACAAGTGCGTACAGCACGTTAGCAGGGAGTTGTTTCATAATTATTTCACATCAGCAGGAAAAACAAAGAGCCAGATAATTAAACAGAGCAAGTTCATATGTGTCTGAGACAACAGCTCAGCCCTGCTGGGCAAAGGGGAAAACCCAGTGAAACCTGAGACTGATCTGAAACTCCAGCACAACCTAAAGCCTTCCAAAGTGGGAAGGTATCAAATGCTGCTGTGAGCCACACATGGCACACAGACTGCACACACATCTCCTGGGCTGGAGATCTATTCAGAGTGACAATGTGAAGAATGGCAAAGGGAGTGCTCAGTGTGCACTGAGATGTGTTACCTCACTAAAGACGCTACAGATGCTACTTTTAAGTCCTTTCCAAGCACAACAGGGCCTAAAGTTGATTAGTAGAAGGTGATTTATCTATTGGCTGTGCTAATACAAATTCTAACCTGTAAAAGAAATAAAACAACAGCAGTGAGATGTGCTTTTGTGTGGCAATGTTCAGTCACTGTCATAATATCTCTAAACACGGAGCTCTGCTTCAAATCTCTCAGTTTTCCTGGCATACTGACTTTTTTTTTTTTTTGACACAATGAGAAAAAGGAGAATTTTGTGATGTTACAGTAACAAGATGCTGAAGTTTACACGGATTTCTCTGTTCCTGCAGACTGTAACTAGAGGGCACTGTGCTCTTTCTTGTGGCAGCACAGCTGCACACAGGTCTTTAATAAAACCCAATGAAATTGTGCTTGGTTGCAAAGCACAATGAAAGCATTTGAACTACGTTATGTACAAGTTTCATGAAATAAAGGCCAAGCACTCCTAGCTTGAAAACAGTGGCAAAGAGTGGTGTAAAATAAGCACCACTGTGCCAATAACTTGCTCAACTACTCTTCCTTAACAGCTTTCTCATTGCAGTGATCACTGTACCATACACAACACTTTTTATGGTAATGCTCCCCTCTTAACACATTTTAGATTTTTAATTCAAAGGACTTTTTCTCTGTCATTAAATTTAGGGCTTAAACAGGAGATGTGAGTGATCAGCACTTTTTCTATCTCAGAGGGTATCACACAGGCAGCAGCCTCTATTTTGGCTATCAAAAGATGAGAGGGGGTGAGTCAGTCTTGAGGCCCCTTTTATGAACAGTAATTAAGGAGGTGACAGTCACAGCCAGCTGTTGGATTTCATTATGTACCTGTTTTCCACAGGTTAGTCAGCTGAGACACTTTGTTTTGTTCATAGAGATAACTGAGCAGTCATTATGCACAGCTTTGGTCACTCAAAATACAAACTGAATGCAAAGCAGGTATTTCAGCAGTTACAGCCAAAGAAAAAACCTGATGGGTTCAGACATCCAACCAAAGAACATTCCACAAGGCAGCAAACTGGAACTGCTATAACCTCTTAGATGAAAAGATGGTTTATTAATGAATTCAAAATGCTCAGCTATAATTCTTGCTCCTTAACAACAGGAAGCCTGATTTTACAGAACTCGTACTCCATTGATCTCTGGTGCCCTGAGTGCCCAGGCAGCCCTGGAGCAGAGCCTGCCAACCTCCAGAAGGCAGCAACACAACCTGCAAACAAAACCTGACTGAACGCAGATCTTTGCCTTGACAGGGAAACACTTCCCACAGCCCATCACAAATCAATCAATTCTACACAAAGACAAAACCACTTCTATATTACTGCACAACAAAGCTGAAAAAGAGACATGACAAAAACCTCATCTGTCTCTCAGCTTTGCTTTCAAGAGCTGCTTTGCAGTGTGATGAAAGGTGCCCAATTGTTTCACCGTAATACGGCACTGCCAGGGCTGCATAAATTCCTGAAATGCAAAATCTCACTCACATCAACACCAACTTTGTAGACTGTAGATTTGATCCCTTTTAAGAATCTCCTGACATAGATATGCCTAATTTGTCATTTTTTTTATACTCAGGAGTTTTTAAGTTCTTCTCCTACCTGTTTTAAGATATCTTTCTCAGGAGAGGGCCTGCTAACATCCAAAATGCTGTGATCTAAGTACAAAAAACCCATGATCTGCACACTCCTGCTTTTATAACACAAATCCAAACACAGAATTAATGTGTACTTCATTACAGCTGCCAACTCTGATTCATTTTGTTCTTTGGACCCAGAAAGAGAAAGAGACAGGGACTGACAAGTTTGTTCACATGAAAGAAAAGCAGAAGCTATGGTTCTGTCTGGCTGGGGTCCTGTGACAAAAATGCCTCTAAGGCCTACAGGTCAGGTTTTGCTCTCTGATGCAGTAAATCAATGAAGGTTGCATGTGAATATGTGAAAGCAGAATTTAACCTAGGATTTTGCCCAAAGACGTATCAAATATTTTTAAAAAGTTATTTGATCTGTATTAGTAACAGTGGAGACATTAAGTACAAACAGGGATGGATATCTAGATTAACCAAATTTTGCAATCTCTAAAACAGGCTTCCAGTATCACCTGTTCCATGTATCATTTCTCATTTGTTGTACCAAAAGACCCAGCTAATTCAAGAGGCTCAGTATTCACACCAAGCCATCATTTTCTTTTTAGCATTAGTGACTGTGGCATAGCAATTTGTAATCTGTTTCTTTTTAGCAAAAAGTTTAATATTTTTAATATGTATGAAATAACAATTTTGACAAGTTCAACATTCATTTTAAATGTTCTTAAGCATGTGGGATATACATAAAGCCCTGAAAACATTGAATAATTTTATGTTGTTTCAAAAGATATCAAAATACGACACAAAAGATACAAATACAACCTGATGAGGTCCAGGTTATCTCTAACAGGTAAAATATGTTTTTCATGCTGATCCTCTAATTTAAGTTGAATACAATACAGTGCACTGGAACTTCAGAACATGCCAAGTTAGTGTGTTGGGTAAAGTAAAACCTAAAAAAATATATATTCTATTTTATGTAGTGAGACATTCAAATTCAAGCCATTGATCTAAATTAAAAGTAGTGATGAAAACTAAATGTCCCCATGACAGAACTTTAATTCTAGCATGGGAGCAATACTGTTTCACGAACTGAGCCCAAACTGATGCTAATATAAAAATATCAAGAATCATAGCACTTCTGCAAAGGTCAGAATTCGTAGGTCAAATGAGTCTCTCTTGACAAAAGTCCACACTATTTAAAAATTATTTTGATGTTAATATCTTCCTGTCTACCAATGAATTTGTATTCTTACTGAAAATCTTCCAAGCAGTACTTTCCCTGGTATTAACATTTGGAATGTTGCCTTATCAAAATGCCCCTTTTCTTGCAGGAATACCATTTCCATTGTGAAAGATAAAAACATTTAACTCTTCAATGGAAACATTTATGGTTAGCTAGATAGTTTAATATGGCTAATTTTAGTATAGCTAGTTTTCTAGGGTTATAAAGCAGCCTTTTCTTATATTAGCGTGTTTTATAAATGAAATAGTGTGTTCTTTCAGCCTCATTCAGTATTACAAAAGCTTGGAATAATTGTCATTTACAAGCTGCTGTACAGAAACATACCACAGCCCATCTAAGTAGCACCTCAAATACCATCACTGTGATCAAATCAAACCCCACACACAGCCTGCTTCCCCACCCTCCTGCCAGCAGAACCCCTCGGGCTGCTTTACCAGTGTCCAGCTTCACAGTGGCAGGTGACACTGCCACCCGGAGGAGTTAAAAGCCAACCTTTTCCTTCATTGATCGCTGATTGCTGCGGGTCTCCTGGCTCTAGAGAGCGAGTGCTAAGTGTGCACCACCAAGTGTCAATTGAGACAGCTGCTTACATGTCAAGCACCTGTATTTCGGAAGTGTTGAGCACACAGAGCTCTCTGACTTCAAGTGGGAGTTGTGGATGTGCCCTCATTCATAAATCAGATCCTGTTGCCTAGGGCAAAACCAACAAACTCTACAAGTCCAATAGCAGAAAGTATAGTTAATACCTATGATATAACCACAGGAATCATCTTACACAAGCACCAATTACACCTGCATCCCAGCTGTTCAAGAGCAGGCTTTGATGTATGGGTGACACACTTTGTCTGAAACATATCACAATAGCAGCTATTAATTTATGTCGTCCCAAACTTGGAAAGAATTCCAGCCATCGCTGGTAGAACATCCAACACTGTTGGATTTTCTGTATTTAAATAGAAAACAACAGCTATGGCAAATATGTTGCACTGCTGAGTGCTGATGGCACAAGAACAGTTTCTTCTCATTTAAAGAACAGGATCATAGCAGCTCTCAGTGGCAGCTGCACTTTTCTACATCAAAAAGCTCAACCAAGAAGTCCTTCAGCATTTCCTTCTGAGCTTATGTTTCTGCCTGAAACAAGAACTTCTTTGCCTTTCTTAAAGGCCAACTCTTTGAAAAATGGATAGTATAATCCAAATATCAGTTGTCAAGACTAAGAATAAAAATGACATGACACAATTTCATTTACAGAAAATCTAATGCAGCGTATTTGCATTTATATATGTACGTAAAAAAATCATCAGAAAGAAACTTCTCTGAAAGGACCAGAAAAGCTCAATCTGACCATCACATTGCATTGTTTCCTTTCTCTTTCGAAATTTATTACCTGCTTATTATATATTTAAGATCTTCCAGTCTTGATTATTCTCATGATGGCTCACATACTACACACAAACATTTTAATTAGGTTATTTAGCATGTATAATACATAGCACTTGAGCAGTTCTTCTGGGGAAAAAAAAATAAATCCAAAGAGTGACATCTAAATAGCTGAAAGTACCATGTGACAGGTAAGATAAAGTATAAGCAGAAAATAAACTGGATTTAGCTGTCATAAGTTCCTTCTTTTTGATAATCATAGAACATAACCCTTACATAGACAGCACTGATTTAAGCAGCAGGAATCAGTATTATTGGCAGGAAGGAGAAGAAAGAGAAGAGCTTTTTTAAATGCCAAATTATGATCACTTGGATGCTTTTATATGGCAACTGCCTTCATAACTAAAAAACAACTGTGGATACCTAACTTTCAGAAACACAATTTCTTTAAAGATAATAGACATTTACACATGCATACAATGTCTCAATACCAGATGCAACACCTTCATAGTGGGCATATTGAAAACCTGAAGGTTAAATAATGACAAACTTCACAGATACAGCAACTTCCAACTTACAGCTACAAATTTATTTTTAAATGTATCCCCTTATAGCCCTGCAAGTCCATGCTTAAATAATAAACTTCTCCCTGTATGATTAACTTTCCCAGAAGAAAACTGACATTAAAAAAAAAAATCAGAAAAAGGAGAAAGATATAAGACCATGATTGCATTTATATTTACCTATGCTTCTTTTTAATATCAGCAAATATCTGAATGCTGTCTGCTCCAATGTGTTTTCTGTATTGTAGCAGGTCACCTGCACAGGCATTTATTATTCCTTCATCAGCAACATGAGAAAACACAAACCCTTCAACCCAGATAAAATCAAGACCTGAAAACAGTCAAAAGCAAAAATTTAGCCCAAAACTGAGAACTGGAAAAGAAAAGCACTAAAACCAAGTGAAAATTCATCTTACTGCTTTTCCTGTTTGATCCCAACACAAATTGTTTCATGTGCTCTAGGACTAACCCACTTCACTTTCCCACATATTTTCCATTCTTTATGCCCCTATTCTCTCTGACTTCTTCCCATCTCACCGCTTTCAGTTCCCACCTCTCCCACTGACCCCACCAGTTTTCCCCCATCCCCTGGTCCCCTTCTCTCCTCCTCAGCCCCTCAGTTTGTTCCTGTGTGGCTCAGAACAGGCAGCTGCACACCCTGCCCTGTCTACTGCCATGATGTGCCAGACAGAGGAGTAGGTGGGTCTAAACACAGCTCTCTGTTCTAATGACGTGTTTTCTCTCCAAAAAGGGTCACTAACATGCATCTTTCCAGGCTACAGACACAGAGGAATAGCATTGTTATCTTTCTTTAGGAAATTAGGCAAGAAAGCACAGCCTGGAACACGTTATATGTAACCCATGAGACTCCATCTGAACATAGCGTGTGTTTCCTACACAGCACCACATCAACAAATTGCCTCTAGAGCTGTGCCAAAGGCTCAGGAAGAGTCAAAGCCATTCTACTCCAGCCATCAATTCTGCCATGCCTTAGTAACACAGGTACCACCATATTCATTAAGTTTTGTCACTAGGAACTTTTTGTGGGATGAATACTGAAGAGAAAAATTATGAATTGTAATTACTTCATGTGGGCCAGTCATTGACATCCAGGGCCCCCCTCCACAGCCTTGAAGTATCTCTGTTGTAAGACTGAACCTTGGATCACAGAGCAATGAGCCCACCACAGCAGTGAGGCACAAGATTTAATTCTCACTCCCTTATTGCAATCCCCACTTCTCTCCTGTCTTTCATAGCCTTGAACTGTCACTTAAAACCTGCCTCTTGTGTAAAATCTCTGCACTCATCTTGTGCAGTTTTGCTGCTCTTCCAGTTTGCTTTGGAGGTGCCTTCCAAGCCCTTCTTAAGCTCTGTTACTGCTCCAGCTTTGGAGTCAGATGCACATTTAATTAGAGCTGACATCACACAAAGGAAAGCAATGCATGTGGAAACAGCCATCAAGAATGCAATCCTACCCACAACTGATTAGGCAACAGAGGCATTACCTTAGCACATTCCAACTATAAACAGAGATGATCTTGAAAATTTATTTACCAAATGACAAGGTGTCTGTTTATTTTAAAATTCCAGTTTGATTCCAAAAGCCCTGAAGTTGCAGAAACAGAAGCTTACGCTGATAGAGAAGAGCCTGCATTGCTTAGCAACACAGACTCCAGCTCACAAGGAACATCACAGATGGATGCCAAATCAAATGCAAGCTGTCCTGTGCCGTGAGATTAGTGCAAAGCACGGAGTATTCCCAGGATCCAAAGACAAGGGTGTGCCACAAGTACCACTGCAGGTGCTTGTAGACACTGGTGATAAACACAGTGCAAACAGCTAAACTGAGATTTCTACATCTAGGAACAAAAGCTATAGATTCTAATTACATCACCCAAGCTTACAGTGCAATTCAGAGTTATATAAGAATAATTATTTCTCTAATCATAAAACTGTGGATGAGCCTAGAGACATGAAACCTTCCTAGCAATTGAGGTTTAACTTCAGACACAAGCTATTCACTGAGTAATTTCATTTACTGAAGTCACTGCTTACACACTGTTGATGCTTGGTTTGTGTTTCCTTAGTGCAGTAATATAAGACTTTCTGCTAAACACTGGATTGTACTTAGTTTAACAAGGCTGCACTCTCAATCTGGGTTTTTGGAGGCCATGAAAATACAGTTTTTAACCAAGTGTAATAGGTGCAGGCACCATATCATTACCCTTCTGTTTTATGAAGCCATAATCAGATTCTGCTAATGAATTCATTTTTATGCTCATAAAATTGTGAGAATGATACTACTGCTTACTTTCACGTTTGGCAAGTTGAAAAGTAATAGTCATTGAATAGTTAATAGGCAGCCCCATTTCTGACTTACAAGAGAACAACACATTTTGTAGTTTCACTGGAAAACAAGAATAGGGAATATCCAATAAAAACTAATAAACAGAACTCTTAGAGAAGCACTGACTTTGCTGCTGACACTGGAGGCACAGTGTGTCTGTGCTGCAAAAATACTTCTCAGGACACTGTCTTGCAGCAGCTCCTGCCGTGCTCAGCATGGGCTGCAGGCACAGGGGCAGGTCTCCAGCAGCACTCCCAGCAGGATCCACAGCACTCCCTGCCTTTTACAGCATCTCTGGGTGCTCCCTGCTGTAATTCTCAGCTGAGCTGCCCCCCTCACCACTGCATTAATATGGTGGCAGTTAAAAAGGACAGAAAAAACCATAGCACACAGCTCTGCCTAATTCTGTCTTACTCTGAGGAGTGTCGTGGATGATAGCAAGTGAATTCCCACTCTGCTGGTGCAGGAAAGGAATGGGCTCAGGCAGCAAAGCTGTGTTTGCAGAAGACATGGAGAGATCTGGGATATGTCCTGACATAAGCCTTGTTTATCAGCTATCAAATGTGTCATCACCATTGATGAAGACTGATCCAGAACTGGAATTTCAGTAACTTGATTCTTAAAGGAAAAAGGGCAGCTTCAAGTAGAGAGGGCAGTTGGACTAAATGACTGTTTGTCCTTTCCAACTGAACCATTTTTTGCTAAATTTATGAGATAAGATAAACTTAAAAATTGAGCCCTGATCCATGATAAGTGACCCAGGCTCACCCAAGCACTGGATCCTACAATCCTTGCTCAAGCTAGTTGAGCTCCTAGTCAGACAGCAGACCTGTGGATTTCCTTCCACCCTTTACCAAATAAAATCACAACCTTCTCCTAGACACCAGTTATAAATTCCCTGTGTGGTTCCCTTTAACAGATATTCCTACCAAAGACAGGGATCTCCACGGGGAAAATGAAATTAATGTATAGTAGGCAGAAGATGCTATGTATGGTTTGTAGCTGAAACGCCTTCAGCAAGTTATTTTTGTAGTGACAGCATACAGGATTTGCTTTGTTAATAGCTACCTATCAAAATTGTATTGACATTAAAGTCACTACTAAGTTGCTACAGAAAAACTGTTTAAAGATTTGCTACCTACAAATTAGTACCCACTTTACCATGGTTTTGCTTAAAGTGATTTTCTTTTTACTTCCCTGTTCAGTGAACTTGAGCCAATCATTTTTAGAGAAGTACAATGAAATGCATTAAACACAAGCCCTTCCTGGTTGGTGTTCTACAGTTACAGAGGAAATAGTGCAGAACAGTACAGTAGTGGAGCTGAGCAGAACCCAAGCCCTCCAGGAATTCTCCTCTTCATTAATAATTGCAAAGAAGAGAAATACATTGTTCCCAGACCATATCCCTTATTTAGTGATGATTTTTGCTCCTCAAAGAATTTCTTTTAAAAATAGGCTATGTGCTATTTTTCCAAATATCTATGTATCTCCAGTGGCCCACATGCAGCAACCTCTAAAAACTAAAACTGGTTTCCGTTATCATTTTTATTTGAGGTTTTCATATATGTTCCAATGCAGCAATAAAAATTAGATTTTCTCAATTTGTCAAGTGGCTAGATACTTTGAAAATAGCAACATCTGATTTTAAGGCTCACAAAACTAATGTCAGTTCAAAACACATCTATTAACAAGAATTTAAAGCTTTTAGAACATATTAGGCATAATTAAAACTGCCACTGCAGATAGGTTAGCCTACATGATTGTACCTGAAGTATGGCTTTCACTTAACACCAGCATCTTCTGCCTGCTTCCATAAAATTTGTACATGCAACAATGTACAGCCTTACCATAATGACAGTAAATTTGGGAAAAAACATGCATTAACCCTCAATTTGTGAATTTAGGAAGTACAGGCTTTCCATATTAAGCCAGCCTTCATCTTTAGATCAGGGAGAGCTACATATGAAAAACTAAAATTGCTTCAGCAAACAGTAAGAGGCAGGAAGCTTAGCCAAGTCTAGGATTCATGCAATAAGGATAGATTAATTTATGTTTAATTCCCCCAAAGGCAATTAAATTTTAAGTACTTTCGCTATCTATACCTCAATTTCTGTCATTATATAAAAAGCTTCATTCTACTTATTCATTAAAAAAGACAACAAAAATTTAGTTTTCATGGACAACAGTAGCAGCAACATCATATGCTGAAACAGGATGCTTAACCACCATGGGTTGAATTGATCCTTGCATATAATATAACTGAAGTAAATAAGAGTTACACCAAAGGTGGCTTTTGGACATGAGCAGATTTAAACTAATGATTACATTTAGACAGGTTTAACCCAGAAAGCTGTGGTGCAGCCTTTAGTAGCCTTCAACTGAGGCAGTGCACAAGTACCATCCACTCTAATCAAGCAGGCATCTTTCTCAGAACCTGACTCTGCCTTTTCAGGGCACAGTCAGCTTTCCACGATATCTATGCCAGCACAAGGTGCAGTGAATGGCACAGCAATGCCTGAGGAGCCCTTTGCATTACCTGCAGCCAGAGCAATGGCTAGTGCCTGCTGGTTGGCAGCACACAGCACCTGGACACCCAGAGGGACAGGGGGACAGCTCTGTCTCACGGCAGCACCCAGCACTGCTCTCCTGGCTTGTAAGATAAGCATGTATTCCATCTGCCATCTGTTGGAGGTTGGGCAGTTTTCTTATCTCTCCCAAGAACAATGTCTCCCTCCGGGGAGATATCTTCTGTTAATGGACCATTGAATGACTCCCTGCATGACTGGTAAAGTTCCATCATCCCATGGTGAGATGCTCCACCCAGAGGGAGGAGCCAAGCATTCCTACCTGCATAAAATCAGCACTTTTTGGGACACCAGAGCAGCCCTTCACTGGATTCCCAGAGAAGCAGCTTATTCTCTGCTGGATTCCCAGAGGAAGACCAGGCCCACCTACTCCATCACCAGACCTTCAGAGAAAACTCCACCCTTCTACAGAATCACTGCTCCAGCAGCATTTCATCTGCCACTCCAGGAGGAGCAGCCACCATTTAACTGGACTATTACCAACACCCTGACTCCTCAGGGTGTCAAGTTTCTGACTCCATCACTAGTTTTGTTTGTACTAATTACACCTTTTTTTATTTTTATTTAGTTTTTCTCCTAGTAAAGAACTGTTATTCCCATTCCCATATCTTTGCCTGAGAGCCTTTTAATTTTGAAATTGTGGTAATTCGGAGGGAGTGGGTTTACCTTTCCCATTTCACAGGAGGCTTTTGCCTTCCTTCACAGACTCCTGTCTCTTCAAACCAAGACAACTGCCATGGCTGCGGTGAGCTCCGGGCCCGGGCGCACCGTGTACGGCACGTGGTGCATGTTCTCTAGGATCAGCCCATCCTGGGGAGAGAGGGATACAAAAACATCATTGCACTGTACAAACATGCTAGTTCACCATTGTATATTGTGCACTGAGACACACAAGTGTAAAGGTTTTCCTTCAAAGGGAGGATTACCTACAGCAAGTTGTGTCGATGCATTTGATGAGCACTTATAAAAGTGCTTTCATCAACAGCATGGTGTTTGCAGTGAAATCATACAGAGAAATAAATGTGATTTTAATTATACATTCATCAATTTGGGTTCCTTTGATCCATCCTAAAATGTGAACTATAGGCAAATGAGTTAAATCTTATACCTCATTAAAAATAGTGTAAAGTCAAACTTCAATTATCCAAGGGGAATACAGGATATTGAGTATGTTCAGATAACAGAGGACTCTGAGATAATCAGGGCAATTTTCAATTCAATTAATGTCAGAAAATAAGTGTTACTTTGGATAAATAAAAGAATTTCTTGTTTGACTGTTATTGTGTCAAATGCCATAATATGAACTAGTGATATTTCTCCCATTCTGTATTCAGAATTACTGGAAAGAAGATATTGCTATTTATTGTCTATTATATCTCTCCATCCACGTGGACATACTCTTAGCAAAAAATGGAGTGATGATAAAATACTCTGCTGATACAATCTGCACATTACCTGATGCCACGCACATTTCTAATCATTGCATAGGCTATACCAAAAAGTTTGCAACAATTGCAGATAATACATAATTTTGTTAAGGATTAATAACAAGAGTAAAAGTAAAGCCTTGAAACATATTCCATGCCTGGTATTTTGCATTAACAGTAGGAAGATGAAAAGAAAACCAGATATTTCTCACCAGCATAATTCTACAAATGCAAGAAGTTTAATAGACAAACTAATTGTATATATAGCAAATAAATTCTGCTCTCACTGGAGTTTTATCACACATCTTAATCCTTTAAAATGAGAGCTTTACCTTTCACAGAGATGGTAACTGAACAAGAATAGAAGAAACAGTTTTTTGGGAAAAAATACAATTAGAGATTAAACATAGCAGCTTGGTTCTTAATAAAACAGAGAATCAGAAAGGGGAAACAAAAAAAAAAGTTTCCTTTTAAAAAATCTTTTCTATGTGACACTTCTCTAATCTTTGTTGTAGTATGGAAACCCTTCTGGCAGTAAAAGATAAGACAGTATATAAAATAGTGCCAGCATTTAATGGCTGAATTACAGGCTATGGCACAGGCATCATAAATGAACACTCAACACAGAAGCTGGGGAAAAGTGAGAAGGAAATGATCCAGCGGTCAACATGGTCAGTTCAAGCACACAACCTGCAAACATTCAATGCACCAGGGCACAGCTGCCTTCTCCAAATTACAGAACTGAGTAATTCAAATACAGCTGAGTATTTAAATACACAAAAGACATGCTACCTAAAAAGCAATGGGACACAACCTGTTAATGGAAAAGGTGACTGGATATGACGACATGGCACATCAGACCTTTGCACTCTGTGATGCCATTCACCAACATATTTAATTACATAATTCCAGCCCAGGAAAACCTGAATTAGGCAAAGGAGAACCAGGTATGGCAACCAACCAAAACATCTGCACTTGACTTTGTGTGTCCAATTCAATATGTAACATCCACCCTTCTGTACCTGCAATGGGAGGTAGCCATATGGCCAAGATGACAACCTGTCCTAAGAAAACCACAAAAAACCCCACATTTTTAGTCATTTTTTCTGGAATTAGGTTAGGACTGCTCCAACAAACCTGAACTGACCAAATGGTCTTGGTACCTGAGGCACAGCTGCTGAATCCTTTGTGGTACCAACAGAAAGAAAAACCCGGTAGCCTCTTTTTCTCTCTACACATAAATACATTAAGTCAGCCTCAGCAAGAATGCAAAGTTGGTCAGTAGTTGCATGTGGCAAAAGGACTAATGTAGAACTATAATATTTTAACAAAGCAAATTCAAAAAAATGCAATGAACCATCAAAACTAGGTAATTCCTTGAGGCAAAAAAGCCTGGAAGCCCTTGGCTCAGAAATGCTCTGTTTGGCAGACTTCAGCAAAATCTGGGTATCAGGGAAACTCCAAGCTTATCACTAAAGGCCAGGAACCAGGATCTGTGAAACAGCATCCCTAGGCTTCCAGGCAGTCAAGAATCGATCTCAACAGGAAGAAAGGCAACTGGGAATGGGGCTTCAAAATGCTCAGCTCCTCAAGAGCCACATAGTAGCCAAATAAAAGCAAGAGAATGGGCTGGCAGAATTCCACAGTGAAAGAGTTTTTCACAACTTGCTATTACTTTGACCATTCTGGATTTGCATAAAGCAAATTATTCCATTAGCGACATTAATGAATTAATTCATTTAATAAGTTATAAAAACCCCTAGCCATAGTACTACACATAAAAATTGTCTCATTAAATTCTAACTCAAAATGCAGGCATATGGGAGAATTTCAACAGTTCTCCTCCTCTCTCCTGCTTTAAATTTACTATATTCACTTTTCAGCAACTGCCTCTTCCTATAGCCTCAAGGTCCACAGTTACAGTGAATATTTTTGATAGAACTTTAATAATGTGTTATTCTTTTGGTATCATCCGACTGTTCTTTTGCATATTATGCTTTGTTTAATTAAAAAGAGAACAACATATGTTCTGCAATACAGAAAACTGAATTACAGATGCATTAAGTCAAAGCTTTCTTTCATATTTTATATAAAAATATAACACCACAGATTTGTGTTTACTGAATTGATATGTATAGGAAACAAACTTCAGTACTATCAGAGAGCTAATTAAAATGGGGGAAAGAAAACAGTTATGCTAAATTAAAGTTCTTGGAACTCAAGCTTATGGTTTAGAAGCCTATGGAAACAGCTTCTGCATTATATCCTCCAAAGCAGGATTTACATAGATAGTATGAGATAAAACTCCTGCAAGCACCTTCTGTCCTCCTTTTCCATTAAATGTTAAGATAATTTAAGTGTTGCTTATATGCAATAGCCTTATTATAAGCAATTATCAAACAATATATTTCCTTTTTACTTTGAATGACTTCTGAAGTGCTACACATGAAGTGCCCTTTGTATCACAGTTAGCTACTGAAAAATAGGCTCTTTAATTAGCTCTCTAACTATATGAAAAATAGTTTCCTTAGCTGTATTCCACTTACAGAAATAACCTCTTAAAACACTTCAGCCTCACACATACTACAGCAGGAAAGCCTCAAAACAGTACCAAACTGCAACTGAGGTAACAATTGCACAAGTTTTAACTCAGTATACACCTAAGCTAACTTTTTCCCAGGGCAAATTTAACCCCAGTGTTTCTCGCCAGAGAAAGGCTTTACCTGCAAACACGTGCACATCCATACAAACCTCTCTAAGCTCATCAGCCTTCCTCCAGAAAGGGAGCAGGCCCTGCACCATCCCTGTTATTGTACAGGCTCAGGTGGAGACTGAGACAAGGCAGCAATTGCCCCCACGCTCCTCGTGTGCCTTTGCAGAGCTTTTAATTGGTGTTTGTAAGCACAGCTCTCAGTAACTTTTTCAAAAACTCACCTCCAGAGCAGGTCACTGCCTTAGCAGAAGTAAGCTGCTATCTCATGTTCTTCTGCACACTCCATAGGAGGTAGCTGTAGGCAGCCTGTCTGCTATTTTATTTTCCTGTAATACAGCTGAGATTTGAAATGTTAACCTCTGTAATCAAAGTGAAAGCTACCTACGTGTTTCTGTATAGAAATACTACTTTATTCTGTCTCCACTGTTATTAAATTCTAAGTTGTGAATTCCAGTTATCACACTAGTTATAAGAGCAATAGGCTTACCACTCTTTTATTTTTTAAAAACATCAATGTAAAACATATACTAGTAACTGTTTTTAATGTCAGCTACTCCAGTAGCTACGGTGAGGAACAGTAACTAACAGTCAAGTGGGAATCTGAGCTCTGTTTTCTAGTTACAAAATAAATGTCAGCCAGGCTGAATGGAATGAATAAAAGTTAACCTAAATAGATATATTTTGCCTCTTCCTTAAAGAAAAGCAGGTACAAATTGGAGGGATTATAATGCCTCATAGCCTGCTGCTTATGAAATCTTGTCTAGGGAATTTCATTGTTTAGCAACACACAAGTACAAAGCATATACATTTTGAGCACAGATGGCTTCCTAACTGAGCACTCACTTGTTTTCATTACTATGCTCTAATATCACAAATTTTTCATATTTATTATGTGAAGCTGTGAATGTGCCAGACAAGTCACCTTACTCTGAATATACCACGATTTACTTCCAAATGCAACGCAGATGGAGTGAGCAAGACCATATACTTTATTTTTAAATGTTAACACCAATTTGAACTATTTGAGACGATATGTAAACATCTAAATAGCAGCAAATGGTTATGTATCTTTTTAAGGGCTACTGTGGGCAGCATCTGGGAACACTGTCAGTACAAACATCCACGGGAAAAAAACCCTTTCTCTAGCTCTTCTTCCACAAGAAAAACGGACAGCTTAACAGTTCCTTTGGAATACTGAGCAAGAAACCCAAATAGATTTCCATTCCAGAATACTGAGTTTCCCAACTCTGTGTAAAAGCTGGGAAGCTCCTGAAAGCATCTATCATGAAAACTTTCATTTCTCTTAAAGCACAAAACACTAAAGAATTGAATTGCAGAAAGTGTTAAGCAAACTACTGATGTTTATGGAGGCTCTCCTGATTATCTCTGAGACTTATCTCCTTAATAAAGGATTTGTTTCTTATATTGCTGTAACTCTGTTCTGTTCTATTCTCTAACACTGGTCAGACTTTTAGAATGAAGACTGGTGTGGAAGTATATTGATGTTCCTGTGACTTCTACAGTAAAATGTAGAAGTTATAATTAACTCTAAGCCCTGAATTTGTCCAAATGTGTAGAGAAATGACTGCATTCACCTCATGTGTCTCCTGACAGGTAGGTTTAAAGATATATTCAAGTTCAGAGACTGCAATACTTTTGCAGAAAAGGTAAACCAGTAAGAGCTGGAACTGCAGAATTGAGTACAACTGTTGAAAAGACAAAATATAAAAGCCAAATGGAAATTTTGTCTTAGTACTGATTTTAAAGCTTATCTCAAAGCTGCTCCAGCAGCTTTGTGCATGCCAGCAGTGGCAGTAACTGCTTCTGTACCATCCTTCATCTTCAGGAGTATTTGGTGCCTTCCCCCTGCTGTTGAAGGTTTCAATGTGTAATTATTATGTAAGGAAATGAGCAAACATTGCTCCACTGCAATGTGGAGCAACGGCTTTATGAGTTATAGATTATCTGTGCAAGCACTTCCTCTGGCACAGGAAGGCAGAGATTAGTGTTTGCCACTCTTCTGATGTGATCGAATCACATAATACCCCATGGAGATACTGCAACAACAAAATATAAAGGCACAGTACAGAATACAGAGTTACTGCACACCTGTTCGTTCAGGAGGAATGAAAAGGAAGAAAACTTCCTTGTTCTGTTCAGCTTGCAGTCAGGGACTGTTCTAACTGGGTGGACATCTCACACATGCTCATCTGGTTCACAGGTACTGAAGCCCTGTGAAGGTTACATCATTTTACCCCAGTGCTGTTTATCCTTTCAATGATTCTATTCTCAGCATTCTTTCCTAGTTTAGCCTTACCAGGGCTCTGCCCATAACCTACCTTTTGTGACTTGTCTTGCATTTTGACCTTGTTCTTCTATTCTTTAAACTAAGCTCTTGTATTCAATTTTGTTTTGTCTGTATAGTATCATTCTAATTTATAGATTAAAAATGTTTCAACCGATTTGTTAATAAAGTTTTTCTGAAAGTAGTAGCTTGGAGCAGTGACAGTTTGTTCACTGAATACATTTTAAAACCTTGGACACCACCAGAAAATGCTCATAATGCTGTGGGCAGGTCAAAGAAAAAGCACATCAACAACCCAAGACAAGGTGTAATGAAATGTTTAAAACATATCTGACCTTTCAAAAGGACATACACCCTGTTAAAATCTACTGACCTATGAAGATTACTACACCACTTTAAGTCCAAAAGCAATTCTGACAGCAGTCTCTTCTTGCCTCTGGCTGAGAATGGCCTTTTGGGCCTGCTCTTCTGGACGTGCAAAGCAGGCATGTTTGCTGCCAGAGTCCTGGAGAGAGGCTTAGAGGGGGCAGAAAAGGGCCTGAGCCTTTTTTTTTTTCTTTAGATCCTGAATTCTCTGTGCCGTTTTGTTACAAACACAGCTGTGGGGTGATCCTGCACCCTCCAGGTTCCTGAGGTATGCATGCAGTGTATCAGCTGTGCACATGGCATAGCTCCACGACCTCAGGAAATCAGAGGATTGGACAGACTAAAAATACAGTTGCTTGTCAGACTAGATTGATGAAGCATGCTACAGCCAGAGACCTTGAATGCCAGCAACAGCCCATATTTCTGGCCACTTTTTTTAACTCCTTAAATTGACTTGATTCATCCAACTCAAACAACTTGAACTGTCCAATTTGAATCTAAGTTTTTTCAGTTGTTTTGGGTGCAAGTGATACTTACCTTAGGTTGGTTTGTTTTGGGTTTTTGTTTTTTGGGGTTTTTTTGTTTTTTTTTGTTTTTTTTTCATAATCTAGAAGGCCTACTTCCTATGTTGAAATAAACAACATGGATTTAAGCATCTCTAATCTATGAGCTTCAAGATGCTTTTGATCTTGAGCTGTAAGCTCAATTTAAAATTCTGGCTATGCACAAGTGGTTTTGTGTAATGGTCATCATGGGAAGAAAGAAACCAAAACTTACAACTCCAACATCCTTGTAAACTTCTGCCTCCTGACGTGCTTGATCAATGATCTGGGTCAATGGAAGAGAACTTCTTGGTGTCCCTGCAAGAATAATGCTGCTTAGCCCAGGGCATGCACAAACCAAACCCATGGACAGTAACAGCTTTGGGTAGGTCATCCATGGGGCCTGCACACTGAAACAGGGACATACAGGGCAAATTTGTTCAAAGGCTGCCCTATCTCCTTGTGACATGCCTTAGTGACCTTTCTTTCCTTAGCTGAACTTGGCAGAGCTGCTGTACCTATTCAGCACCTAAATTTAATTCACAAACTTGAGGAATGTCTGCTATAATCCCCTATTGCACTAGGTCTGCTCTTAGCTTGCTATTCACATACTTGTAATTAATCCTGCATTAGTAATGCTCCAGACAATACAACCCATGGGCACGACTGACCTCTATGTCAGCACAGAACACCTACGCCAAGTGAGTTAAAAACCAGTTAAAGCTGTCCTTAATCTGCAAAGTTGACTGTCTCTGATCTTCATGGCAGAAATACACACACAGATTTTGCTGGAGTTCAGTGAATTTGCCTTAAGACCAAAGTCTCTTCTGATATTTGGGCTCCTAAGGCCAGGCAGTGGGAGTGTGAAATGGAGACTGAGCTGAGCCCTGTGCCAGCTCTGTTGGCAGGCCTGATTTCCTAGCACGGGGGGAGCTGGCTGTCCCACCTGGGGCTGCTTCTGGGCAAACGTGGGGCACATGAGCTCTGGGCATCAGCCTGTCCAGGGCAAAGTGGGCTGTCCTGACCAGCTCTGCCCACCCTGAGCTCCTGGAAAGGTGGGTGAGGAGGCCAGGCTGGAGCAGATCCTGCGTGTTGTCTGAGCTTCCCACTGCCTCTAAGGGCATGAGAGATCTCTAGCCAGCCTCCATCTGAGCAAGTCCCTGACCCTTGAAACACAGAGCTGGCCGAGCCCGAACCCCTGTTTTCCCAGCCAGGTCCCTGTGTGGAGCTGCCTCCCGCCGTTTTTACCTCAGGAAGGGGGAGCGCTCAAACGTAGGGCGCTTCATGAGGGGCCCGTGGCTGCGGTGAGGGGACATCCTTCCAGGGGGACCGCAGCCGGGATCAGGGGTGACGCCGGCGACTCGGTCCCGGTCCGGGTCCCGCCGGGCATGCCGCCCGCCCGCCGCTTACCTGGCAGCGCTCCCACGGGCACCATCCCGACCACCGCGGCCGTGAGCCTGCGGGGAGGGGAGGCGGGCGTCAGCGGGGCCGGGCCGGGCAAGCCATGGAGGCGGCCCCGCCTCCCGCAGCGGGCCGGGACAGGGACCGGGCCGGGACCGAGCCCGGGACAGGATCCTCGGCTCGGCTCGGCTCGGCTCGGCCCGGCTCGGCCCCGGCCCGGCCCGGCGCGGTCCCACGTGCCACCGCCGCTCCCGCCGCTTCCGCGTCCGGGCCCCGCCCCGGGCCCGCTCCGCGCGGGATCCGCAGGCCCCGCCCCGGCCCGCCCCTGCCGCGGCGGGACCCGCGCGTCTCCCGCGCCCCGCCGGCCCCGCCCCGGCCCGCGCGGGGCCACGTGCGCGGCCGGGAGGCGGCCCCGCGCCGCCGCCGCGCGTTTAAATGTCCCGCCGGGCGCGGCCCGCGCCGCGCGCACGGACGGGAGCGGCCGCGCCGTGAGGCAGCAGCGCCCGGCGGAACTCGCCCTGCCCCACCGGCCCGGCACCCGCCGACCGCCCGCTCCCGGGCGGCAAGGGCCGGCGCGGCGGTGAGTGAGCGGCAGCGCGGGCGGGCAGGGGGCGTTGGGGGAGCCGGTGGGGCCGGTCCGGCGGCCCGTTGCGCGGCTCTGCCGGCCTTTGTGGGGGGGTCTGCGGCCCGCTCGGCCCCGTTCCACACGGCGCTGGGCCGGCCCAGGCGGGTGCCGTGCGCCGGGAGAGGTGAGTGCCCGCGCCGCCCTGCGCGGGCCCTGCAGGCCGGGCACCCCCAGCCGCCCGCGGCCGGCGGTCGCTCAGCTTCCCCTCTCTCCGCAGCGACTGCGCGCACGACAAGGCTCCTGCCGAGGGGGACGCGGGTGCGGAGTCCGCCATGCGAGCCCGCAAGAGGAAAGCCGATGTGGCCACGGTGAGTGCGGGCCCGGCCCCGCGCCCTCGGCGCCTTTTGTTGGGTGCGGGCCCCACGCGGTGGGCCGGGCCGGGCCGGGTGGGCCGCGGGGCTGCGCTCCTGCGGGACCCCGCGTGTGTCACAGCTGCCAACAGCTGCTTGTCCCGCCGGCTGTGCTCCGGAAATCATGTGTCGCTTCTTGTAGTTCTTACAGGATCCTGATGAAGAAATTGCCAAAATGGAGATGACTAGAAAAAGGCCGTGTGAAAAACAGGTAATTGAATTGGCTTTATATGTAAATATTGTAATCTTGTTTAACCCTGCAGTTACTTTGCAGTACCTCATTATTTATGGCAACGTGGTGAAACGTGCTGCTGCCACATGCTGCATAGTAGTGGGGGACTGTTGGCCCTGGTTGATGATGGAGTGTGCAGAACAATACAGTTCATATTTCAATACAGTTTTAAAGCTTTTGTAAGATATAAGGCCTGTGTTGGTCTGAAGCATTATGTTAATGCTGAAGTGTATTCAGCTGTCCTGGGGTTGCAAAGGTGCACCTGTCAAGCCTTTGGACCTATTCTGCATGAGGTGCAAAAGTACAGTCATGTGCTTATGTACCTTGTATCTGCTCCTTAAGCAAGCAGACAGAATCATCTCTTGAAGTGGTTCTCTTTGCAGCCGTGTCTCTACTTCTTTGTCATCTGGGAAAGAGGAAAGTGTCCCTTTTTTTCCTAGATCATCTCTATTCCTATTGACAAGGGTAATTATTAGACAGGCTAAGGAAGGAGTTCTTGGTTAGAACCTGGAAGTGTGTACTAGATACTCATGGTATAGTAAAACAGGCTTTGTTTCTCTGCAGAGCAAAGGAATATTGCTATAAAGTTACTCTACCTGTGAAAATCAGTCCTCCAGTGGAGGTTGATAGTGACCATTGCCAACTTTCTCAGCAAGACATGTAGAATGAATCAACTTAAAAAGTCAAAACTTATTTTACTGGTGTCCTCTAGTTCCATTTGTGTGCTTTCCATATTCTTGAAAAAGCAGATGCTTTTGGGATCTCTGTTGGATGCTGTGTGATGTTGAAAGCATGATGCTTTTGTACCTTGAGTAGCCTGTGTTCTGGAATAGGTTCATTCCCCTCCTTTTTCCCCTGAACACGTGCACTCCTGCTCAGTCACTGTCACTCCAGCCTGTCACTGCACACGCAGGGTGATGCTCAAGTTGCAGAAGTCACACTCAGGGTGTGCAGCCTGTCCTCATTTGGTAGGTGAGGCAGTGCAGAATGTGGCTCATCTAACCCAAAGTGGCAGCTGGAAGTTCTAAGACTGAAGTGCTACCATAACAGATGGGCATCATTGTTTGGAATGGCCTCTGCTTGTTGCAACTGCGTACACTAGTTATCAGTCAACATATTAAGCAGGGCTCAAATGGTGAGCATTTAATGAGGGGATCTCTCCTTCCCTTCTGTCTTTCTTTTACACAGTATATTAAACTAATTTCTCACTTCTGACAAGGAAGAGCTGCCTGTCCTTCACTGCAACTTTCTCCTTCACCAGAAGATTCATTCTGTTTAAACTGAGCAAGGCCTTCTCGTGCATGTTTATTGCATAATAACAAGGTATTTCTTTAAAAATCTCAATGGGGACCCAATTTTACTGTCTTCCAGAAAGACAGTGGAAGGAAACTTGAAGTATCTTTTTGCAATATGTTGACCTTCAATTTTCAAGGCAGATAAAGACTTCCAATTTTGTCTCCTTGTTTGTGCTCTTGGCTTGGTAGCCATTTAGTGTTACTTCAGTATGGATAGGTAAACTAAAACTTAGATAATATAGGTAGTACGCATCAAAAATCTTTACTTGGGAATTTTTCAAGGTAATTATAGTATGCTGGTGGAATTTGACCCTTTCGTTCTATAAACAATAAATAATATCATGCCTATATCTTTCCCTACATAGATCAGGTATTTTTGTTGTGACAAAGTAGCCAGATTGTTCCAGATCTGGTTAAAAAAGCTAACATTTGGCTGCACAGCAGCAGTTCTTCAGTCTATGGTGTGACACAAGCTATTCTCTGATATAAATTGCCATGGACCACTAATGAGAATATGTTTATGGTTCCAGCAGCAGTATAGCAGGCTGGAATGATAGCCAGGGCGACAGTTATTCTGTGGAGACACGACAGTTCTAAAATGTAAGCAGCTATAAATCCACTGCAGCCTATGCCACATGACTTCTGCATTAAATAAATTGTTTACTGACACTAGCTTATCCACAAGGCAAAATATCAGAGTCACATCCCACTTTATGACATCTTCATAGTCAATTCATTAGTTTGCTTCTGTGGAACATAAGGCCTCAGTTCTTAATTAGGATGCCGTTACCCTTTATGTGATGAAAGGGTGGCTATATCATCAGGTCTGTGACAGCAGAATATTGCATAAATTCTGTGTTTGATTTTGGAGAACTGGCACTGCTGTAATTCTGCTAGCAATTCTCATACTAATTCTGGCTGCTTTGTGGGGATGAATACACTTCTGAGGCTCCATGTAAAACAAAATTCATCTAACTAGATTAGAATAATCTGTGTAATTGTGATATAAGTTGCATGAACACCTCCATATAAAGTGAAGAATTGAATCTATAAGTTAGTTTCTTTAGATGAAACTAGCTAATGTTTTCACATGTGAAGGTGGAGTAAACTCTCATGAAGGAGTTTTGATCAGTTTCTCACTAGATGTTTTTCAGAATCTGATGTTAGCATTGTCAGAGTGCTCCACATAAGTGTTTTGAAAGTAGGCTCAAAAAGTTTCTTTTACTAATGTAGATTAACTTTTGAAGATTCAATTAAAAAACTAAACAAAACAAAGCCCACAAAAAAGGAGTATAAACTATATACATGTTGAGAACTGACTTGGCTCTAATCTGGATCAGGACATTTTAAAGGAGTAGACACTCCTAAGCTATCCCAATAGGGTTGGACCAACTTAATAGTGTGAGCTGCTGTTTTCTATCCTGTTTGCTAAATCTGGAATTCCCTTGTGATGCAAAGAAAAATTACTTCAAAGTAATGCATTTTATGAGTGAAAAATGGCTAGAATTATAGGTCTTGCTGTTTCTGATGGGCAAACTAAGGCTGTGGACTTGGAAGTCATGCCATTGTCTATGGCATAAGGTGCTGCTTTTAGGGTGACAAACAGGCCTGTTCCCCTGCCATTGATTTCCATGCTGAGAAACCTCTGATGTTGCTGTTTGAATGCAGTTCTGTCATTCTTTTCCTTCTGCTGCACTCCTTGCTTGTCAGTAGAAGCTCATTCTGGTGGCTCCTAACTCACGTTGAGGTGCCCAAGTGTTTCAGCAGTTTGTATTTTTAGGTGTTTCTTCTTAACTGAAGGCCCTGCCTGGCCTTTAACCATTAACCCCAGTGGTTAACCTGCTGTTTTGTGTCTGATCTATATCCTGAAGGTTGTTCAAAAATATTGTTTTCTATGAATATTTGGTGTATCAGTGAATGGTGACATGCTGCAGAAAACTGAGGTCTGCTTATGTTTGGGCTTTAAAAAGACTCCCACTTCTGAACTTCGGGGTTTTCTCTGTTTGGAACTGTATGGGATTGGATGCTCTAATGGTCTTATCACCCACCTTCTTCCTCTTGGTACCTCTCCTCCTAATGAGCCTTCTGAGGTGCTTTTTTCCTCCAGTCTGTCTCTTGCTCTTAGGTCTGAGATTGAGATCAGCATCTGATTAGTTGCTTCTGTACCTGGAACAATATTGTGGGTGTCACCAAGCTTTCTTGCTGGGCTCCACACAGATTTGAAGAGGCCATTCTCCCCAGTGCTGTTTTTGCTTCTGTTCTACTTCAGCTCATGTTTGTCTCAGAAGTAAGCCCAGGACTGTAGTGTTTCCTCTGCTAGACTGCACAGATTCTGGGTGATATCTGTTGCTTTCTGACAGGTCTCCACTTTTGGATTGGCTCTGTGCAAGCCCAAAGGAAGTTCTTAATGGTTTCCTCATACCCTCCCCATCTTAAACTGTTCCTTTTTTCAGTGGTGGTTCCTATTTCCTTACAATTGCAGTGTGAGGTAATGCAATTTCTTGATAGTGTTTCTTGCTTTCGATTGAGTGTCTTGCTAAATCTGTTTTAAAGATTCAAGAGCCTGATTGATATGTTCATTCTCTCAACCAAAATCTGTGCCAGAGTTATGGTGCTCCCTCACCCACACTAATTAATTCCTGTCTCCTTCCCCATAGGCTGCTTTCTTTTGAGGCCCTGCACATTAGTTTCATTCTTGTCTCCAGCTGAGCTGTGTACTTGTAGTGTTGCTCACATCTTTTCCCCAGTGTCTTGTTAAGTGACATTATGTTGTTGAAAACTTTGTTTTTCCTTCTTTTCAAAACACCTAAGAGTCTCTTGAACTTTGATTTCTATTTCCTTATAGAAAATTGAGGGTGGTGAAATATCTTTAGTATTGTTGCATGTGATGTGTCTGGGAGCTTTATGAGCTCTTGTCCTTCAGAAGCTGCTGGTGTAGTAGGCACCTTTAAATAGATACTGTATAATCTACTGCTTTTCTGTTTGCTGATTAACTGATAAGACAGCACTTCTCCAAAGACTGTTGGCAGCTGGGCTTGCTGTGCAGTTTGGAGAACAAAGTGTGACTAAAGTCTAGTTTTGAGGGAGGACAAAAATTAACTTTAAGCAATGCTGATGCAACATTTTCATTCAAATTTCAGTTTGTGAGGAGTCTGTAATTTTTAAGATAAGGATACTATTCCCTTGTTTTGCCTCCTCCCCACCCAAATTAAATCCTGGCATGGCTGGGTATGTAGCTATGCTGTATTTGCATGTAGAACTCCCAAGAAGAAAAAAGACTGATCTGTGTGTCAGTAACTCAAAGTGCAAAGCTGTCTTAGCTGTGAGAGAGCTGCAAAATGTGGTTTTTGTTTCATCAAGTCAGTGGTTTCTGTTTGTGAAACTGGTGCAGGAAGGAGCCATTTTGCTGGAAAGTGATGTCATATGTAAAGAAGATGGCAAAAATCAGCTGTGGAAGCTTTCTTGCAAGAGGCAAAGTTTCACAAAAGTGTTTTACTTGATAGTGCCTAATGATTCTTCTGAACTTGTTTTTAATTTTTTTTTTAGCGCATTAGAAATCTGTTGTGGAGTTCTGTCCTTTTAGTAGTGCAGAACTGATCAATTTGCAGTAAGATGGCTGACTTCAGTATTAAACAGAAATGCCAAATGTTGATTTGCTTAGGCATGATGACACGGTGCTGGCTTTCTATTCTACTGCAAATAAAGTAGTGTTTTCCTGGGGCACTGTGTGAAGTGTACAGGATCCTGTTAAAGAGTTAAGATGGTAGAAGAGTAAACCTAGATTTAAGTTCTGGTCCAAATAAAGTGTTATAGGTTTAAGTTCTGGTCCAAATGCTAGGTGAAGTTTTGAATATCTGATGTTTGCAGACTAGGGCAGAATTTGGTGTATTAAATTATCAGCTTGATAGTTTAGTAGCAATTGTTTAACATGTACTTGGCTGTATTCTGAAAATTGGGTCACATGTGCTTTGGGTTTTAGTTTAACTCTGCTAAATGAATGAGTACAAAATCCTACAAACTATTTTGCTGTGTTCACCATCTGAGATGCTTTGCATGAAAGCATGGCTTCAGGCATATTATCTACATATTCCTTACCAGAAATCCTGACCTCATATTTGGGTCTTTGAGTTCCATCTGCTTGTTCTTTACCTGAGGGTAAGTATGTTTTTGGTAAAAACAAAACACAGCATGAGAGTAGGAGGTTCTGACATGGGTATCTTTCCATGAAACAGTTGTGGGCCTTCAAAAGAGCAGGGTGAATGTTCTTCAGCTTTAGTTCCAAACTTTCTCTACTGTGCTTATAAGCAAAATCCCCTTTACTCAGCTCAGGTGAGGCCACATCTGTAGCGTTGTGTCCAGCTGTGGGCTGCCCAGTGAAAAAAGACTTGAGCATACAAGAAAGGTCCATTAAGGTAATTCAGGAACCAGAGCATCTTGCTGATAAGGAAGGGATGAGGAAGCTGAGGCTGTTTAGCCTGGAGAGGAGGGCTGTGGGGATTTGTGTCAATTGTTTATAACTGTCTGAAGGGAAGATGTAAAGAAGGTGGAGCTAAGCTCTTTGTGTGATGGGACAAGAGGAGATGAACACATTGAAGCAGAAGAGGTTCCCTGAGTATCATGGAATGCTTTTTACTGTGAGGGCAGCCAAGCATGGCACAAGTTGTCCAAAATAGTTCTGGTGTCTCCATCCTTGAAGACACTCTCAAGTCTTCTGTTCATGGGCCTGGGCAACTGGCTCCTGTGTGAGCAGGGAGCTTGATGAAA
Organism: Taeniopygia guttata; assembly: GCF_048771995.1. Lineage (NCBI taxonomy): Eukaryota > Metazoa > Chordata > Aves > Passeriformes > Estrildidae > Taeniopygia > Taeniopygia guttata. The sequence continues at coordinate 14,516,107 of NC_133036.1, forward strand.
AGACCTAGAGGTGCCTGCCAGCCTCTGCCATTCTGTGATTCTGTGCAGCTCAAAGAGAGAAGACATTGGCAAGAAACTGTGACAGAAGTTAAGAGTGTTACGTATCTACAACTAAAACAATGACTTTAAAAAGCACAGTGTAAAATCTCCTGTTTGATTTGCCAGAAGTCCTGGAATAACATCCACGAGCATGCCCACATGCTGATCCCTACGCCGGATAAAGACGACGATCCCGTTCACGTCGATTACTCGCGCTTTGTCCATCTGAGCGTTGTTCCCACCAGAGCCACCCCACTGCCAGCCCTAGGGTGAGTGTGCTGGGCTGCTGCTGCTCTGCCTTCCTCTTGTTAATTATCAGTCATGATCCAAGACTAAACACTGATCTCTTTTAGCTGGGCAAGCAAGGATGATGTATGGAAAAACATGATAAACAAAGAAGAGACCTATGTGCGGGATAAATTCTACTTGCAAAGGCACCCCCAGCTACAGCCTAAAATGAGAACCGTCCTTCTAGACTGGCTTATGGAGGTAAGCTGTTCTGTGCTTGTGAGTGTTTCAAGTGTGCTTTTGTTGAAGTGCACTAATAACTGTCATGAGTGCACTTCAGGAGCATGTTTAGCTCCAGATACTTGTCTTCATGTTAAATTTTGTCAATGAATGACACCAAACTTAAAGAATATATGATGTACTGAGCTGATGATTTTCAGACTGTCAATACTTTCTGTTACTCATTTAGATTGATAGTAGGCAATAATCAATTTGTCCCTAAAACAGGGTAAGCTTTTAAGGTCACACTGCAGACAAAGGCTGAACAAATAATTACAAAAGTCACTGTTAGAGGGAAGGTGGGAAGCTCAGATCAGATTCATCTTCCAGCCTTTTTGTCTGTTTTTGTCATGCAGAATGTGCTACAGCTCCTCTTGTGTCTGACTGTTTCACTATTTGGATGACTTGGTGGCATAATCCCTGTTCTTAAACAGCTTGTGAGAATTTTCTCTTTTGAGGTGTTGGAATGATGGATCTTTGCAAAAAAATGAGGAACTGATGTTCTGACATTGTTGGAACATGTGCTTGCATTTCCTAGAAGGTTTTTCACTCTGGTCTGTTTGTTCTTGGAAGTTATTGTAATGGCAGTCATCTTGTGTCAAAGGAAACTGTTTAACTCCTGCAGTTAGTTAAAATGTTACTTCACAATAGCAGTGAAGTAGAAAGCCAATATGAATTTTTTGTCTATCTCATGCTTTTTTTTTTAATACATATGTAACATCTAGTTTTGACTTTAACACTGTTCTTGACCTTTGTAATCTCTGTTGTCTCTCCAGGTTTGTGAAGCCTACAAACTTCATAGAGAAACTTTTTATTTAGCACAAGATTTCTTTGATCGCTTTATGGCAACACAACAGGATGTTGTAAAAACACTCTTGCAGCTTATTGGTGTCACTTCTCTATTCATAGCAGCAAAGCTTGAGGTAAGTGTCTCCAGCTTTGCTTACCATAAGAATGTGAATAGATGCAGCACACTTACTGGATGCTGGACACATTGTAGAAAGCTTTATGGAGTTACTTGCTATCATTTTTTTCAAATGGAAGACAGAACAAAGATTTTTTTTTTTTTTCAACATGCCTTTTTTTTTTTAGAAGTGGGTAAAATTATGCTGTGATATTAGCTAGTTTTCTCATTAGAGAATTCCATGTTGGAATAAATCTTAAATTTTAGTTGCAGTTGCTAAATGAATTTTTGGTTGACTGCTGTATACAGAGACCACTTGCTACAATTTCATTGCAACAGAGTACCTACTGCATGATAGTCTGAGCTATTATTGATTGGAGCAATTTGAGCTACTAAAATACCCAGTGCTTTTTAAGTTCTTAGTCATTTAAGAGAGCTGCTGTTCAGTCTGTTCTTAAGCAAGAGATAAAAGGCCTTTTCTTTAGGATGGTTAAAAAAATCTTGATGTCAGTTAGGATACAATCACAGTGGTGCTGTAGTAAAACAATGCAGGTTTGTGCTGATTCATCCAAAGTGGGAGTTGAAGGCTATAATGAACAAGAAATCTGTGTCTATTAAAGGCAGAGAGCAGAGGATTTAGAATGGGGGGATAAGGAACACATGAAACTAGTTGCAGCCTGTTCCACAAATTAAATATTTGATCTCCTATCTTTCAGGAAATTTATCCACCAAAGTTGCACCAATTTGCCTATGTTACAGATGGAGCCTGTACAGAAGATGAAATCATCAGTATGGAATTGATAATTATGAAGGTAATATTTACAAGTGGAATTAGTTTGTAAAAATATATAGCACAATCAGACTAAAAGCGGAGCTTCTCAGTTAATCTTAGGTGCTGCTAAGAGGCACAGTTTTTCTTACTAATTAGAGTGCAGTGTTTTCTTTAGGTAACAAGTGATCTAAAGCATCTACCAGGATGTGTGTATTAACAAAATTATTTGTTCCCTGACTATCAGCAGGAAGAACTATAGGAGAGTAGTTTGCATTTTCTAAAGATGCCTTTACCAGCTGGGATTAGAGTTTGTGGTTGTTTAACCATCTTGCATGGTTTAAGTTAGGAACTTAACTTTAATTGAAATCTTGTGTATGTCTGTTCTTTCAGGCTCTTAATTGGAACTTAAATCCACTGACAGTTGTATCGTGGCTAAACATTTACCTGCAAGTTGCATATTTAAATGATCTGTATGAGGTAATGCTGCCACAATATCCACAGCAGATATTTGTACAAATAACAGAGGTAAGACTGATTTCCTTCAAATGCTGCTTCACCTGGAAAAGTGTTTTTCTTTCAGGCTTACTAAACATCTGTTGTCTTTTAGCTCTTGGATCTCTGTGTGCTGGATATTGGCTGCTTGGAATATACCTATGGAATACTTGCAGCTTCTGCTTTGTATCACTTCTCTTCATCTGAGTTGATGCAGAAAGTTTCAGGTATTGGCATTTATAGACTTACATCTTGTGTGTTGACAAATATTATGCCTTCATTCAGGCAGATAAGTGTGTGCCCTGTGTTGCAGGTTATGAATTCTGTGAGATTGAGGACTGTGTGAAATGGATGGTCCCGTTTGCCATGGCTCTGAGGGAAGTAGGAAGCTCCAAACTCAAACACTTTAGCGGGATACCTCCTGAAGATTTGCACAATATACAGATGCACATTAACAGCTTTGATTTGCTGGTATGTATGTGCAGAATGAAGACAAAAACCTGTCTGTAAAGTCTCTGAAGTCTTGTTTCTTTGGTTAGGATATACAGTCAACTTAAGAGAAGCATGAACAGGTTGAGAGTGAGTGTATTGAGATGATATAAGGCATAAGCTTGGAGTCCTGATCCAAAATTCTTGAGACAAAGACTTTTCTTAGGACTGTCTTGTTCAGTATTTAGTTTAAAAAGATGATTTAAAAAGATGTGCCTTCAGCCTCTCATATCAAAAGCATATAATTACCCTAGAAATCAGAAGCATTTCTCTATCCTTTGGGATACTTCAAGTACCATGTGTTAGACCTTTCTCTCTAGGAAATACCACTAATGTAGTCTTGTCTGATCCAGAGAAAAATAAAGATTGATCACTTGAGACTGATCTAGTGTGACTGTTACGTGACAGTGGTCATTGATAAGCAGTGGTTTTTAGTGTGAGAAACTTGCAGAGAATGAAAATTCTGTTCAACAAATTGTGGTTTCAGCTATTTGGGTTAGTTTTTCTCTTTAGGTTATTGAATTCTAGGCAGAAGTTAAAGTTCTTCCTGCTCAATTGTTTCTGCATTTTGCTTTCTTGAAGGTACAGGAGTGCTTGTATGTTATGAATGCTTAATGCTAATAATCAGATTCTAAAAACTAATACTGATCTTTGAGTTGTACTACAAGTAACTACTATGTATTTATCATTTACTGCTTGGAGGGTTAGATATGGATATATGCATATGCTTTTCCAAATGAACAACCTATCAGATTATAAGACACTGAATTCTATTTATCTGTGCCATAGACACTGAGTAAAGATTTTTTTTTTTTGTCATGTTCTTTCAGGACAGAGCTCAAGCAAAACAAGCCATATTGGCTGAACAAAATAGGACTTCACCTTTCCCCACTGGTGTCCTTACACCACCACAAAGTAGCAAGAAACTGTCTTCTGGACTGCAATCAATATGACTTTAGGAACTGTTGACAGACGATTTTGCTGAAGTGCCTGTTCTGCTGGTTTTAGCTCCTGCTCCATTACAGAAATGCTGCCAGTGAAGTTCATAAGCTTTCACGGAATCTGAAAAGGAAACCTTACTTTCACGTGACAGAAGTTTTTCTATATGAAATAGTTTTATTGAATGTTAAAATATTTTAAAGAAATGGATCAAGTACACCAGCCACTTGAAAGAACACTGAAGTGTGCTCCAGATGCTGCTACGGAGGGTGATGCTTGATCAACTGTTCTAAAAAGGGCTTGAAGTTTAGATTAGTTACTGTGCCTGTTTGTCCTTTGGGTAATCTGCAGATTTCTGTCCCTTGTTGACAAATGGGCAAAAAGTGCTGTGGAAGACAACATTTCAAAGCCTCTTTTTTGAATGGTTGGCTTACAACTTGATGCCTTTTAAAAAACTCTTTTATTGTAAAGCTGCTATGTCTCTGTGTATTCATTTTTAATAAAATGCTGTCTAAGACAGCTGGTTTTATGTATATTTCTACATTTCTTTTAACTATGATCAGTTAAGGCTTTTTCAGACTGTGACCATTAATAATTGTGGCAGTTGGGGATGAGTAGTGTAGTAAGCATTGCTTTATTTATTCACCACTATTGGCTTATCCATGGAAACTTTGTTTGGATACTAAGGTAAAATTGTCATGTTGGGCTACTTGGATTTCCTCTAGCCAGGTACAGGAGGCTGGAAGGGGATAATAAACATGACAAGTACATGAGGAATGCTTCCTTAACATTCTGTAATGATTAGCTTACTGGGAAATTCTTGAATCAGGTTGTCTGGACTGTTACCCTAAGGTGATCAGTAGGACAAATCTACCTCTTCCTAAAAAATAATTCAAACATTAGGGGTTTGGCACAGTATTTGACAAACAATCATGTGTGCAGAGTTTAATTCTGGAGAGGTATGTGCCTTGTTACAGTGAAATCTTTGACCTTTGCATTGTCTGAGAATCACAGAGGTCCTAGTGGGACATTTCCTGGAAACTCATGGTTCTGGAGAAGAGGAGAGCACAGAAATAAATGGTTCTTTGTTTTCTCCCTGTTTTTTGGTGCTTGCTTTGAAGGACTGTTCAATAACATTGAAAACTTTGGTGAGACTATCAGGGTTCATCATGTCCTGCTGCAGATAACTTAAATGCTATAACATTTAATATTTCAGGAAGCTCCTATTATGTTGTTGGTTAGAATTTTTTAAAACAGTAGTTCCCAGCAAGGCTGCTTTTTATTACTAATTTTTAAGTTATTCTGCTATTTTCTCTTCCCTGACCCAATATTCTGATAAATGTTAAAGCTTTAATGTAATAAAAATGCCTGTGGTAATTGATGGTAAGCAAGTTCTTTGGTGCTGCTGGCTTTTTTTCCTTGCAATGAATGGTTATAAGTTCTGTGTTAACAAATGCAAATGTTAACTGAACATGTTTGCTGGTGCCAGTTTAGAGAGGTTTTAATTTCTCAGAGAATTGCATGTCCTAGACAAAGGGGATGTAATTTTTGCTGATTATTGAAGGATTTGCCAAGACATATTTTGGTGCTTTGTCCTTAAATGTAGAAGACAAAATGGGGGTAGGTGAAGGAAACTAATCCTCCTGAAAGGTAGTGTCTAGGCTTAATTCCTAAATCAGCAGCCATGCTTCAGTGCTAGGCCTTTTGGTGTTTATTTTCAGATCTTAGTCCCTTTTGGATGTTTCACAACAAAATTACAAGTCTGGTTTTTAATTTCAGATTGTCCTTTTAAAAATGGGGATTGCATTTAACTGTTCAAGAAAATGTCCTGTAGCAATATTAGAGATATGGTAAACTCTTAACTTTCAGTTTAAGCTAAATATCTTAACTATGTTTAATACCTATGCAAGAGTGAATGTAGATGTTCCATGTATTTCTGGGCTGTGTGGGAAACCAGGATCTGAGAGATAGATACATGTGTGAATTAAACTTGTTCAGACAACAGGCCTCTCTCCAAATGTGGCCTCTGCTTCAGATGGTAATCCTGTTACTTTGACAGTTCTTTCTTTTGTGAAAGGTCAGCTCCCTTATTCTGATGGAAGGCAGTGTGTTCAGAGCATGGAGATGGTGGCTTTGCAGCTCCTCAGGTAGGACTGCCGTCGTGTCCCAGCTGGGGGGACTTACCTTGAGTGTTAGTTTCTTGCTTTCTCACCTTTTATAAAAATTGTTTCTGGATTTCTATTGCAACACATGGATACGGTGTTGTCTGTCTGGTGCTGCCTGTCTAGGGTAGCTTGAAAAAATATGGTTACCACGAGCTGAAAAGAAGATATTTAGAGAAGAAGAGTGCAGGTAATTATAAGGAAGATAGTTGTCCCTACTAGAAAAAAGCCAACCATCTCCAAGAGGGAGTTTCCTCCCTGTTTCCTTGCTTGTGAATCCTCTTCTAGATTTTGATCCTGGCCCAGTCTGGTAGAGGGGGAAGTAAGCTCTGCCTGGCTAGGTAAGAGAAAAAGGTTTGGGGTGTTTGGGCTGAAGTTTGTCCAAAGAAGATAGGCTGGTACCAAATGTTATATTCCTGCAGGCTCTGACCTCAGTTGTGTTCCCCGAGAGGTGGGGAGAGGCCTCCAGGGGGGAACAGCCCCAGGATGATGCAGAGGGGCAGCGCTGGGCAATCCTGAGAAAGCAATTTTGCTGTGCAGTGCTGCACACTCCTCAACTGGAAACTGTATCTCCTTAATAGCTCCAGACCAGCATAAAGCATGCTGCAAAGTAAATTGAATTTGCAGTAACCCAGGTGGTGCATGATTATCTTCTCCTCCTGAAAGGTTTGTCATAACAATGCATCAAACCCTCACCTTGGTCTGAAAGCTGGGGGCATCAGAGAAACTGAACAACAGAAATGAATTCAGTACTAATTTTGCATTACTGCTACTGTAAAATTGGAAGTTGGGGGTTGCTGTGGGTGTATTGAAGGAAATAACCCCAAATGAGTGAGCTGAGGCTGCAGTTGTGAGCTGGGGTGGAGGGGAATGGGCTGGTGAGCAGAAAGGAGGGAGGCATGGCAGTCTCCACTGAGTCAGCCAGCTGCTCAGCTCTTGTAAATGCTGCAGGTACCTAACAGAAATAGTTATTGATATAAATAGTTCACAGAAATAGTTCTGCACAGCTTGTGTCTGCCCTAAAGCAGGAGGGTGGTTTCTCTGCTTCTATTTCTAGGTGTCAGGTCAGCACCCCCTCTTGGTTCTCAGGAATTACAGCACGAGGGCTTTGTTCCATCCCTGCTTGCACAAGGTGGAGGCAAGAACCAGCCCTCAGGCCTGGCTCAGGGTTGTGTGTCTTCCTGGGTGCTATTTGCTGCCCACACACACAGCTCAGCAGCCTGGATCCAGGAGGGATGGTCCCACCACCCTGGCTGGGTGGGACACTCTTCTTCAGCCGGGCTGCCAGGTCAGACCTCACTGCCAGTGCTCGAGGCTCACAGCAGCATCTGCTCTTGGGGGCAGGTGTCAGGGAACCTGAACTTCAGCTTGGGAGTTTTCCAGGCTTTATTTGGAGTAACACCTGCAAGGTAAAGCCTTCTGGAACAGCTGGGGGTCGGTGAGCGTGCAGGTTGACATTGGATGTACCTGCTTCCCCTCGTTTTTTGGCATGAACCTTCTGTTCTGGGGATCAGGGAGCTGCTGTCTCTAGGTATTTATCAACATGCATTTAAAGCAACAGATTATTCATACCCCATCTTCCACAAGCCTCTACCCTCAAAAAGAAAGCAACACTGCCATGTGCTGTGAAATAACACAGGTTAGCTTTGTCTAGCCTTGAATTTGTTGGGGATTAAGAGCAGCTCTGCCTTGCTGGTAAGGCCAGGGGCAGCTTGGCCTGAACTCTTGTGGTCTCTGTTCAGGTTTGGCATTTTAAATAGGGGATGTAGCTCTGTCATGTGCTGCCTGTGGCAGGAAGCAGCAGGGCTCTTCCCCTTCTGGTCATCCTGCCCTCGCCCCAGCCATGGGGTGGCCAGTCGAGGTGGAGAAACTCAGAGATTTGGGGAGTGTCTGTGAGATGGCAGAAGACAAGTATGTACAAATATGAGCAGACTTTCATGTCCATTTCTTGTTGTTATAGCAATTTGTGAAACCTCTGCTTTGAAGTTAAAACTACAGCAGAGCACCCACTTGGCTTGAGTTGATGAACATTGTTTTGGTGAAGATCCTGTGCTCTTTCAGCCACACTATCTGCAAACCAGCTTTAAAGTGTAAAATGTGTTTCTCTCAAATTTTGAGTAGTCCACTCTCGCCACAACTTATACATAATCAAACATTTAACTAAGACTGCAGAATATTGCAATGCTATATGAGCTATCTCCTTTCTATCTCTTGAAATAATAAGTTTATGTCAAGCAGAAAGGGTAGGTTTGTATATGAAGCTTTTTATTTCTGTTAAAGGTGAGTTTGACATGAGAAAAAGAAAGGAAGTATTCTTTGTAGGCTGAATAAAACCAGAGATTTCAAAACTCCCCAGACTGGCATGTTTGAGGGCAAATTAAATGAGATGGCTTTCAAGGAATGAGGGAAAACCTTTCTGATCCCAGGGACTTTGGTCCTACAGATGCTGGCAATTCAGGGGAGCAGACTGTCTACTGGAGGTGCAAATCTACTTGAAAACTGGGTTTGTTTTACCAAGCCAAACATATTTTCATGTTACTGGTATAGTAAGAAAGCAAATGTTTTTATAATGCACTGATTTTTTCTGATTTTCAGCATGACGGCAATAATATTCAAGGAGGAAAAATATGAACTCCTAAAGGTTTGCCTGGGATATGAGGAAAAATTGTGTGCAGCTTCTCCCACCTGGTGCTTGTTCTGTCAGATGTGTCCCAGCCCTGCTCCTGGGGTGGAGGCGAGCAGATGCCTGACAAGAACTGTCTTTATTTGAGGGGAAAAGATTTCCTCTATCAGCCTGTGCTGTTATGAGTCTCAGACTCTTAAACTTCTGCCTTAGCTTGGCTGAAGAAGTAAGAGTTTTGTTGCTTTCTTAAATTCCCATGACTATTGAAAGAAGAGAAGTTACTTTGTTTATGGACAGTGGCTGGGGAGTGGAATGCTTCTGTAAATCTAAATGCACTTAATGTCTCTCTGGCAATACTACAGTTGGTCACTCTTCATTTAAAAATCAGTATTTGGTCACATATACTTTTATACTATTAAGGCAACATCAAAGCACCAAATGTTTGGATCTCTCGCAAACTGTATACAGTAGCATTCCTTAAAAATGAAATAAGGGGTTTAATCAAGAGCTAAACAATTTTCCTGACAGAGAAAAGCAACAAGCCTAAACATTTTCTGGAAAATCATGCAGTTATCACGTATGTGGGGTGGCTGTTTTTCCTGGTGCTAAAAGCATAGCTGGGTCTATTTTCTTCCTTTGAGGGGCAGATTCTTTTATTTCAGTAGGGTCAGAAGCCCAAAGTAACTTATGTACAGATGTGTCCAGAAAGAAGCTGTTGGTGACACAAGGATGTGAATCCACTAAAGCTGACAGGGTGAGCCTGGCTGGTCTACCTGAGCAGGAGCAGACACTGCTCTGATCTAGGATTATTGCTTTTTTCTTAAATATGGATGGAAGAGGCCTCACATACAACTAAAAATAAATGGCTTGGCTGGAAAGAGGAGAGTAAAAATGTAATGAAACTGTGTAGGAATGTGTTTGGGCTCCTCCCAAGGCAAAAGGAGAAGTAGGGACAGCTGTGATTTGCTGAGGTTATCGTGTTCAGACTCCAGTTACACAAACTTACCTATGGAGTGCTCTGTGTGCAACCAGGATAAATGGTTTGAGCTTTCTTGGATTGGATCCCAGAGCAGCAGCATCAGATGGAGAAGAGTAATATGGTGCTTTGTTTTGCAGTTCTGTGCAAGGTGTTTGGATTTTTTTTTTTTGGGGGGGAGCACTCTATCAGGACACCAGCCTCTGCACCTCAGCACCTCAGCCCAATTTTTCTACATGTCAAGAGTTATTGGCCATTACAACACTTAAAAGATAACTTTTATTTTTTCACCCCATTAATTATCTTCCATTTCTTACCAGATGCAAATGTAATTTTTGGACTGTACAGCTCACAGTGAGGTTTGGTTGTTGCACTTGGGTTTAAGATCAGTCTGAGAATAAACAAGTTGCTTTCTCACCTCAGCCAGACCTGCCAAATGCTGCTGTCTGATGTGGGTAAAGCTGATGTTTCTGGGCTCACAGGAGGCACCCCTCTTACCTCTGCCAGAATGATGATGATGAGGATGTTATTTGAGCACAGGAGAGGGCAAATGAAAACCTTTTTACATCTCTGATTGGGAAGTCTGGTTGTCAGCCTTGTGAGAGCAGAGAAAAATGTTTTTGCTTTGGCCAAAATCCTGCAGAATGAAGAATGCTCTGAGGAAAGGTTAGCTGATCCTGCGTGGTGTTATTAGTATTCTGGGCTTCAGTCAGGAGATTAATAATAGCCACAGACAGTGTCTCTTCATATTAAAGTGTCTTCACATGAGTAGTTTGGGTGAGTGCAAAAGGACTGCAAGGCACAAGCAAGCTGTCTTGTCTCGCCCCAACTGACAGTGAGTCAACACTTTAATATAAAGAGCAGACAGTTGGTAACAGTCATTAACATAACAAAGTGCCCTATAGATCACTCCAAATTCATCTGACTGTTTTTAAGCAAATGTTTTCCCCTGAGAAGTGGCAACGGAACAATTTGTTGAATGTTCTGCTGCCTGGGCCACCCTGTTCTGCTGGGAGTGGGAGAGGTGCTGCTTGTGGGATGGCTGGTCTAGAAACCCTTAATAGGGGGTGGTACTTGCTTGCAGTGACTGGGTTGGTTGTTTTATTTTAACCTGATTTCCTACCAAATCTGGACTCATGGGGTTTTGTTTGTTTGTTTTGGGGTTTTTTTTGTTTGTTTGTTTTTTTTGTGGCTCCTCTCCCCACTTCCCTGTCTCTTTCTCCACTGGACAACTTAAAGAAGATCTGACTTCTGCTAATGCAGGTAAGAAGAAAAAAGAGTCAGACAAGCTACTGTGAAAGAGCAACACTGGCTCAGCCACCGTGCTCTGTGCATGACCACACCCTGGATGAGTGATGGTGGAGGCTCTGGGCTGGCAGGATCGAAGGTGGGAAGAGAGGAAGGAGGAATTGGGGCTGTAGCACTGGCAGTTCTGACACACATCTGGCATTGAACTGGGATGAGCCGAAGAGTAGCCCCAAGGAGGGAGGAAATGCCATACACAAAAGCAGGTCTGTCACTGGTGCTCATGGAGAAATTTGCATGACTTCCTTGCATACCATTGTGCTGGGAGGATGCAGGGGATGCACTGGTGCACACACTGGGAAGCCATCCTGCATCTGCCCAGAGCAACCCGGTGGTGCTGTTGCTGTAACTTCCACGAGCTCTTGGACAATGGTAGGGCTCCAGGCTTCTCCTGCCATTCCCAAGGACCGTCTGCCACTGGCCAAAGGTCTGGAAGTGCCAGCAGCTGCAGCGGGTTGGATCCTGCTGCTGCCCGTTGGACTTTTCCCCAGCTGCCTTCCTAAAGCCAAACCACCTTTCCAGGGACTGCTGTATGGAAAGGGTTGACTCTGGAGGGGTAAACTGTGGGAGTCTGGGACACTCTGCAGGCTGAGTGGCATCACAGCTGAAGTTACTACAGCAGCCCAGGCAGGGGCTGGTGTGAGAGGCACCAAAGAGTTATAGCGCCCTGCTAGAACTGCAGAGCTGACCTTGCTGAGTGCCTGCGGGTGGATCGGCACCTGAGGGCACTGCAGGCACATGGGATTGCTGGGTGTGCTTTGGGGATGGCTGGGTGTGCTTTGGGGTGGCTGGGTGTGCTTTGGGGCGGCTGTGTGTGCTTTGGGGTGGCTGTGTGTGCTTTGGGATGACTGTGTATGCTTTGGGGTGGCTGGGTGTGCTTTGGGATGGCTGGGTGTACTTTGGGGATGGCTGAGCTCTTTGGGGTGGCTGTGTGTGCTTTGGGATGGCTGGGTGTGCTTTGGGGTGGCTGTGTGTGCTTTGGGATGGCTGGGCTCATTGGGATGGCTGTGTGTGCTTTGGGATGGCTGGGCTCATTGGGATGGCTGTGTGTGCTTTGGGGATGGCTGAGCTCTTTGGGATGGCTGTGTGTTCTTTGGGATGGCTGAGCTCTTTGGTGTGGCTGAGTGTGCTTTGGGGATGGCTGGGTGTGCTTGGGGGATGGCTGGGTGTGCTTTGGGATGGCTGAGCTCTTTGGGGTGGCTGAGCTCTTTGGGATAGCTGAGCTCTTTGGGATAGCTGAGCTCTTTGGGATAGCTGAGTGTGCTTTGGGACCTGCTGCTCACCTGCATGAGGGAGGAACCCCAGACTGTCCCGGCCGTGGTGTCCCCTGCTGCAGCTCCGCCTCTGCAGCGCGGCGGGGTGGCCGTGCGTGCTGGCGGTCACTCCTGGGGTGCGTGAATGTCCCTTTGTGCCGGGCCGTGCTCCTCCGGGGCTGCCAGGAGAGGGCTGGAGAGGGGCCGGGGCTGCCAGGAGAGGGCTGGAGAGGGACCGGGGCTGCCAGGAGAGGGCTGGAGAGGGGCCGGGACAGCCAGGAGAGGGCCCGGGGCAGCCAGGAGAGGGCCGGGGCAGCCCGGCGGCCCCACGCTCATCGCGGGGCGGGAGGAACGCGGGGCGGCCGCGATTCTCACGGCGCGGGGAGGCTCCGGCCCGCCACATCATTAACGCCAATTAAGTACAGAATGTGTACATTACTGACATGTTGTTGTTAGGGCTCTAAAGGAAATATAATTAATAAAACTCCCCCCACCCCCCAGCGAGAGGCAGCCCTTTGTGCTCCCTGCCGGCACCGTCCGTCTCCTCCCGCAGCCCCTCCGCAGCCTCGCACAGCGTTAACATTTGAATCACCGTAAAATCACTTTCTGAAATCTGTTAACATCTATAATGTTGCTGTACTTTGCCTGATCGTTGCATTTTTTTCTGTCAGTTTGAGCTCGGTGAGGGGCTTCTTCTTTTTTCAAACATAAACCCATTATGCTGCAAAAAAATCTCATATTTGTTTAATGATTTCCCATTGGTATCTTTGTTGCTATGAACCAAAGCATTAAATAGAAGCCAGCACGTTAATGCCATGTTGTTCTACATAATAAATTTGAATATCCCCCAATGAATATTTTTAACAGGAATTTTCTGAATAAAAGGCATCTGTGCCAGGGTATCACTAATTACTTAAAATCAGTTTTTGACATTTAATGTTGACATCTAAAATATTTCCTTTAATTTTTGGTTGCTTCTGCAAACAGAAATGATGGCATTCGTCCTAAGGAAGGCTGGGTGGACAAATAACACTTTTACTCACAATGAAATGAAAAGCAATAAAGAAAATGTGTTAAATGTCAACAGTAAAGCATATCTTCTCTCCATGTATTATGAGGAGACTATACCCAAAAATATGCATACACACAAAAAAAATCCTTCAAGTGACTTAATACGTTTGAATATTAATGGTTTGAGTGTTAATCCATTGCAATGGCTCAGTTTTTTTCAAAATTGGCTATTTAAACACATTATTGCCTCCATAAATTCTCTATGGTCACTGTGGTAGCCATAGCATGAAAAATAATCATAATAAATCTGAATTTACAAAATAGCTCCCAAAATTGCCCAGTTTTGCTGAGAGAAACAGAAGATGAAGTGTGTGTTATTTAACTGGATATATTTTGTCCTTGCAGGAGCTGCTTGTCTGAAACACCAGCAGATGGAGTCTGTTGGAGGACACGAGGGCCTGGCAGCAGCCGGAGGAAGCAGCTGGGGTTTGTAAGCCAGGGAGGACTGGCAGCCTTTACCCTGGGAGATGAGGTCTGCACACCTCTGCTGAAGAAGCTGGCGGGTGGTGCAGCATCCCTGCACACAGTGCCCCTGCAGCAGCAGCTTTGCTGCTTTGCAGCTCTGCTGGGCCCAGGTGGGTCAGCGCAGGTCCCGTGGCTCTGCTGGAAGGGATTTGGCCAGGAGCAGTCCCAGCAGAGATGCTGGTCAGCACTGGGACACATCCAAAGGCAGCTGCCATGTGTCACAGAGCATCTCCGTGGGAGAAAAGGCACGGCTTGCACCAAGTTTGTGCATTTCCACTGGCTGGGAAACTTCTTATCTCCCCTTCTGGATTAACCATTAGGAAAACCATGAAATACTTCCACACTTCTGACCCCTGAGTGTCTCTCATGACATGTGTTTGTCCCTGAATGTCCTGGGGTTGTTCTTTGCTGTCAGCAGGTGTTGAGATGCTCCTTGCATGGAGTTGGCCATTCCACAGCAGCATGGAAAAGTAGAGGCAGAGAGGGTGCTGTGGTTTCTCAGTGCTCCCCTTGACGCTTTGCCATGACAGGAGAAGGGTTGTGATCAGGGTATTTCCAAACAGTAGTGGCCAGCAGGATCTGCAGGAGAACCATGGGCATCACTCATGTCCCAGAACAGTGGTATTTGGGGGATTACATGGAAATAGCAGTATTTTTTAGCAGAATGGAGAAGACTGCTCCACCTCTGACTTTCTCCATTGCTAAGATACCTATTCCTCGCCATTTTCAGCTTGTGCCCCCTGAACACTGCTCTCACCCACACCTCAAGATCCTTGTGCAGGTTTCTGAGGATGTTACCTGCTTTTGGATTTCTTTGGCTGCATTGTCACTCAGCTAACAGTGTTCAACAAAAGTGGACCTCTGTGAACCAAAATTTGTAAACTTTGGGGAAATACTGACCCATGTTAATAAATGAGAAGTTTTGCTGTTACTCTTCTCTTTCACTTGAGCTCTTACAAGTGGAGAAACCTGTGCACACTGTCTCAGGCAGGTGATGTACCCAGTTTGTTCAGCCACACGTGGTGCGAGGACAAGGAAAGAAACCAAAGGTTTATTGAGTCCTTCCCAAGCCCTGAGAAGGGAGACACTGCAGCAGCTTGTGAAGAAATGTGCCCAGGCACCAAGTACAGCATGGATACCTCCTTTCACAGGGGGCAGAGTCCAGACAGACCTGTGTATGCAGGGACGGATCCTTGCCTAACTTGGAGGCATCTCTATAGCTTTAGGAATATAGCAATAGGATTAGCTTTGCTGCTAAACCCTCAAAAAGCTGAGCACCCTATGAATTACAGCCTCTCCTTTCATATCTGCAGCTGAGTTTGACATATGTAGCTGCAGCTGGCCCTACCTCAACAGTTTTATTTGATAAATCTGATTGATGAGGGTTTTTTAATTCCTCTCAATCTATTTAAATTAAAGAAAAAAGGAGAGAGAGAAGCTGAAAAGTGCTGTAATTGCGAGGGAGCACAAGAGAAACCTACAGCCAACAGGCATGCTTCAAAGGGAATGGGGCCAGCCAAAACCCTTTCAGTTGCTGGCTAGTGAGGGCTTTCAAAGTGCCCACAAGGTAGCCGTGTTTTAATTCTGATCCACACCAAAAGAGCTTAATTGGAAGACCCTGAGGGGTTGATGGATGCGGCTCCTTCAGTTTGGTGAGCCGAGGCTGTGGCTGGAGCAGTGGCCAGAGGTGGCCCTAGCACGGTGGGGAGGCCACCAGGAGCTCCCTGCCAGGCTCCTGGGCACAGGGGGCACAGCCCTGCCTCCCCTCCTGCCCGTGGAGCTCCGGTAGTGGGCAGAGCTTTGCTCATCACCGGGCAGGGACCCGCTGGGTGCCCAGCAAGCCCCGGTGCCAGAGCAGAGCAGCTGCCTGTGCCAGCAGCGTGGGCAGCTCCCCTGCCCCACTCTCCTGGGCACTCACACCCCGGTCACTGCTCTGTGCCACCAATGCAGGTGTTATAAATGAAAATTTGTCCAGCCAAATTTATATGAAAAATATAAAATATTTATTTTGCAATCAAATTCTATCTAGCCAGCCAGAAGGAAAGAACAGAGCCGAGCCCGGGGTTGGCCCTGGGTGTGTAACAAAGAGGTCAGCCTCAGCAGGGGTTTCCCTCTATGCCCACACACCTCCATCCTGGCACAAACAGTTTTTATAAGGAAAATTCCGCCTGAGGCCAAGATTTCGGGGGTCAGTCTTTTCTTCCATTCAGAGCCTATAGGTTAATAAGATCTTCTTTTTTGGTGATGAGGGAGAACTATTCAGTGTCCAGAGTTTGTTGAATCCCTTGATGAAATTTATGGGAATTTGGGAATGCTGCATTCACATGTATCTGCCTGAGGATTTCCATGATATCCATCTTGGGTCATTCACACGAACGATCAGCACCTGGGTTCCCGTATCTCCCCAGACATGGCCCATCTCCTGGTGAGCTGTACCTTCTTACTTGTAAATCAGTTTTTAATATACACCCGGTCTCGCCTGTGAGGGTGGGGGGGGATCCTAATACAAACGTGTATACTCTAATATTCAATATCACATATATCATATTAGAAATGGCACTAATTACACCTACTGCATATAACACAGGGATGTGGCCCCTGTCTGGGCTCCTGGGTGAGCTTGGCAGCTGCCTGCACCCCCTCCTGCTGCCTGCACCCCCTCCTGCTGCCTGGCTGCATCAGTGCCATCCCATCCCTCTGTCCCTCTGTCCCATCCCCGTCCATCCCTCTGTGCCCGAGGAACGGGGCACAGGGAGCAGCAGCCTTGTCTGGCTTTCCCCCCGCCCTCCCCAGCATGCTCCCTGGTGTCACTGGCAAATTAAGCAACTAATTTTCATTAGTGTCAATGCACCTTGCACCTAACTCTAAACTACCAATTAAAGTTATCGATTCTGATCAGCAGAGGTACTAAATTCCCGCTGGAACTGAAAAAGCAGGTACTAAATGTACAGAGACAATCTGTTTAATGCAGCCATGGATTAAAGCAACTCATTCATCATCTTTGTACCTTTGCAAGCACTAATCCCGGGGCTGTGTGTCTGGACACACTCCTGTGTGTTTGGAGTCTTCTCCTTTCATCTGACTGGGACAGCTTTGAGCTGCAGATCTCCAGCTGCTGCCCCTAACAGCTCCTCAGAAACAGGTTGATATTTTTTGGTTCAGCTGATTCATTCTACAGGATGATTAATTATTGTGTAAAGATAATTTTGTGTTTATTGGTTTGGGACATGAGAATTTATCCCTCTGTTTCCTGATCCTGCAAACACAGGCAGTAGCAAAGGGCTACTCTTTTTCACTGACTTCTGCTGTGGATTCTCATGTTGCATTTCTCTCACTCTGCTCACTGACTTTGGGCCTTAGCTTGCATTCCACAAGACATCAACCCATGTATCTGCACTCTGGAGAAGGTATTTAATATTATGTTCTAATTGCATCTGACTGAAGGTTGCATCCAAACAGTCATTGGTTGTTAGGGTAATTTGTCCTGGAACATACAAACCAGGGGCTTCACCCTCTGTTCTTTGGCTTGAGCTGATGCTGGAGGAAGGAGCATCAGCATTCCTGTGCAGCAGGAGTGACCTGTGCCTGCCTGATGCATAGCAGTAGTTTAAGTAGCTAATAGTGTGTTTGAGCTAAGAGTGAGGGAGAATATGAAAGAATATTATAATTGTGCATAACAGAAATTTCTATAATTAAAAATGGAATTCTCTGGCATTGGAGCAGAAATAGCAATTTTCTACCCAGTGAAGCTCCAAATTATTTTAAAGGGAATTAGATGTATTCTCCTGGACTGTGATCATTCTGAAAGATTTTTTGATGCTAAACTGTCTCTGAATATTGGAAAGAGCAAACTGTGTTGTCCTCACCTGCTGCTAGCTTGGGAGTCAGAAATGTCATGGCTTTTGGATTTGTTGCACTGTCCTGCTCTCTCTGAAGAACTGTCACATGATTATAGCACAAGAAGTGCCTTCAGTTGTGTATTTTCACACAGGTTTTTGCTGTGTTTGAGACGAGTATTGGCTTTGCATGCAGTTGCATCCCAAGAAGCTACTTTAATGAATTAATAACTAAAAGGTGCAGGAGGTTCCCTGCACAGGCCAGGGAGCTCTGTGTGAGCAGGGGCCTGCAGAGCAGGCTGAGGTACTGGAGTGTCCAGGAGTTTTGTGGCCCAGGGACTCCCAGATGTGCCATCCCTCAGTCCCTGCAATGCAGTCAATGCAGTGCAAAACTGAGCAATGCCTTTCTTTTTCTTTTGGCTTTTTTTTGTATGTTTTTTTTTTTTCCCATGGGTTTGGTTTTTTCCCTTTCCATACGTTCAGAATTGTCTCATATTCTAATCAACCATCTCAGCACAACCCCCAGTATATTCTGGATTTTTTTTTTTTTTGCTCTCCCAAACCTGATTTTCCACATACCAGAAAGGTGCCTAGATGGGTTCTGGAGATACTGGTAATGAAATATTTGGGATGTGTGTTTGAGCACTGTCACTAGGTTGCCCTCTAGTTTTATTTCCACTGCAGTTCACGCAAGGCTGTTGTCATCTAGCCCAGGTTTGTCCAAGCAGTGTTTTCCAGGATGGGACCTCGTGTGGTCACACATCATTTTACTGAATGTTTGTCAAGGCAGTGTTTGCTCACATGAGAAAATGCCCTGCAGGCTGGCCCTAGCCTGGTCCCATTGGTTGGGGTACTGGTTTTGGAAAGGTGGTGGAAGCATGGGATCCTCTGGCTCAGCTTGGCTGTGGTGTGTTGGGTATAAATCACAGGAAAACGATGGGTGTTTCCCTCCATTAGTCTGATATAAATATTGCTGCTCTGCCCTGGGTGCTGACAGCCAGAGTTTCCTGCTCAGCAGCCCAGTGCCAGGCTCTGACAGCCTGTCCCAGTGCAGGGAATGCCTGACCTGCCTCTCACTCACTGCTGTGGACAAGAGACTTCCATTTGTGCTTAATGTACTGGGTAGGCACCCAGGAGAGTCTCTGCAATTCCCAGTTCTGCCACTAACTTCTACTGTGACCTAGGATAAATCATTTAATCTCTCTTTCTGCAGCAGCTCTCCCTTGGGGAGAGAGGTGGGAGCAGCAACAACAGGCTGCTTTGTATTCTCTGCTTTAGGACTGTATTTTTAAAGTGTGGCACCAGAGCTCTACTTCAAGAGCTGCCTTCTGAAACCTGGTCTGTTTTTACTTGCTGTTGAAGACTTAGACCCACACCTGACCAGGGCTTTTACCTCTGTTGGGGTACTAGAGCTTGCAGCAGGGGATAACACTCATTGCTGCAGGGTCCTGTCCGTGCTGCTGGTCCTGCCACCTCTCCCCTCGCTGACTGTACCCTTCTTCTCTCAGGGAATCTCCAGCTGTCCCCTGATGTCTGTGTTAAAGCAAGATCCAGCCAAATGCCCTACCTAGCAGCATGGAGAGGTCAGGCAAGGGAACATATTTTACTTGCAGAGCTGACATAATTGTTTAAAGCAAACAGACAGCTCAACATTTTTGCTAACTTACAAAATCTGGCATCTTGTGAGAACGTGTTTGGACTCAGCAAGGCCATTTTCACAGGCAAAGCATTGTTATTAATCTGCATGTTTGGCATTGCCACTGGAGAGCCCCTTTTTGCTCTGAAGGAGATGTATATTCATGGCCTGCAAGTTGCCTGGTTTTGTTTCTGTGCCGTGGGCTTGCTGGGCTGGGATGTCCATGAGCAGGCACCCGGCTCTCCCAGCTGCACCAGCACAAAAGCTCTGGTCACTGCTGCTGGATTGTCA
Organism: Taeniopygia guttata; assembly: GCF_048771995.1. Lineage (NCBI taxonomy): Eukaryota > Metazoa > Chordata > Aves > Passeriformes > Estrildidae > Taeniopygia > Taeniopygia guttata. Next base: position 14,535,867 of record NC_133036.1, read on the forward strand.
AGCAAAGTGTGAGCTGTGATTGTATTGAGGCCAATGCAATCATATCACCTGCCAGTCTGGGGAAAAATAGGGTCTAAATAAGATGACGAGTGAATGATGTGGTCAGAATTAAAAGGATAAACAGCATCTTTCCCTTAATGAGCTCTGTTTAACATGTGAGAAGCCCCACACATGCTTTATCTGTATTCTGACCAGCGAGGAGCCTTGCCCAGACTTCATACAACAATTCATCACGGCCGATTTGTGCAAGGCATATTTGAGATGTAAGATGTGTGACTCAACCTCTTTTATTCCCTCATTAATTTTCTATTCTGCCTGAAATGGGTTCTTAGAGTGCTCATCACCAGGGTTTAAGCTGGTGAAAATGGGGTGTTGGGATTTCTGCTCTTATTTTTGTGACCGTGGTGGATAAAGGGGCAGATGTACAAACACCTGGGCTGGGCAGGCTGGGTGTCCTGTGCCACCAGCACCCGCCTCCACCTGCAACTGCTCCCATGCATGGGCAAGCCTGAGAACAAGGCTGATAATTGCTGTTATCATTGACAGTCTTTCCAAGAAAATCGGTGGCTGAACAAAAGGAGTTTGAGGCTTTTAGCTCATATTGATATTTCTGAAGACTTCACCTGAAAGTGCTTGAAGATCTGGGATTTTTGGTGAAGTTTGTGTGTACATCTGTGTATCTCGTGCAGATTTGCTCTCCTGCTCGGGTTCCTGTCTCCCTTTCAGCGCTCCTGCAGGTGCCTGTCCCTGTGTCTTTGTGCTGCATGCTTTATGTCTTCTTGCTGTGATGTGTATTAGCTTCTCAGCTTATACAAGGTCCCAAGGGCCACAGCAGATGAATGGCTTTATCTATAGGATTCCAGTAATAATCCATTTGAGTATGAAACCTGCTCCCCAGTATTAGTGCAGTGCAGAGGGCTGGCATTATCTGATAGCTGCAGAGGGGCTGCAGGCAGCCAGAGTGATCTGAGCTGCACCTCGGGCTCTCCCAATAACTCCTGACAAGTCACTTAAATCCTCTCTAGTGCCCTGGATCCGGAGGCAGACACGGCTCAGCTCCACAGATATCTGGGGTGCTGTGTGGTTTCCTGAGCTAATTAACACCTGTGGAACACCTCATCCTCCAGGAAAGGGCAGCAGGTGAGTGCTACACCCAGAGCAGTGAATTCAAGCACCTTCCTGGGATGTACCTGTGGTGTGAGAGGGCTTGGTGACACTACGCGTGCTCTGTGGGGTGGCAGAGAAGAGCCAGCCTCCTTCAAATGCCCACCTCTGATGGAACTGGGCTTTTCCAGCCATTCCAGGCCGAGCCTGTAGCAGCATGGCACTTCACTCCAGTGTGCAGGGGTATTGTCCACTGGCTTCTGATTTAATTTCAGTCTAGGCAAAAAATGTCGCCTGTGCCAATCAAGAAGCACAAAGCACACAGTAAGCACAGTTCAAAAGCTGCATTACTCTTATCTATTAGTAATGATCAATTAGCATGAAGGTCAGTGGGCAGCCTGGAAATGAGTCAGATAAGAAGGGCAGAAGGAGGACTTGAATGGAGAGGAAATTTTTGATTCATATTTGGCGTTTAAAGTCATAACTCTGTAACAGTGGGGGCGGAGGGTAGCGTTAAGTAGTCCTGCTGTCACACTGACTCAACCAGAGTGTAAATCATGCTGGGAGAGTGCTGGGGCTTTTTCCTGGTGCTGAAGCATTATATTGTACCACAGAAGGTATTGCAAACCGCAAGAAGTCCTCCTTGCCCTCCAGCCCACCCTAAAAATCCTTGGACACTTTAACCCCTCTGGCATGGCACAGCACCATGGGGCTTAAAATTCTGGTCGCTGGCTTGCCCCAAAAAGAGTAGAATTGACAGTGAGGGGTAGTGCAGGACAGAGGGGGCATCATCCAGTTAGGAGGTGCCATTCAGGGCACTGATAATGGTTGCAGGGAAGAAGAAGGAATGGCTTGTAAGCCTGTCAGAGGTCAAGAGGCATTTGGGCACATGGTGTAACTCTTGGGGATGGTGCTGGGCAGACCAGGAGCTGCACTTGATGATCCTTGTGGGACCCTTCCAACTCAGCTCATTCCGGGATTCTGGTGCCTCAGGAAGGGACCTGGCTCCATCCAATCCTCCCAGGCCAGGTAAATGGCATCTTTCTCATAAGACACATCAAATCTCCCTCACAAGATACGTCAGAGCTGAGTATAAGAGCTGATGTCTGAAGCAGCTTCTCTGCATTAAAACAGACCAGCAAGCAGTGGCGCTTGCCACAACTTTGGGACAGTATGATACAGCCTTTCTTATTTTCTCATGTTTACATATCCCAGGTTTTCTCTGTTGCTGTGGGGCGGGTTGGTGGATGGGTGGGAATCAATCTGTCACTTTCCAGTGTGTGAAGTTTATTTCTATGTATTTCTCCCACACATATGTACACATGCACGAGTGCCAAGGCTTCACAAAACGCTGCACGTCCTTTCACGCAGGGACACACGAGCACTGCGCCTCCAGCCTCTGCCCCTGAAATACCTTATGATCTGGCTAAAATATCCTGGTAAAGTGATGTTTTAAAGCAGGAGAGCACTACACACAGGGTCTCTTCTGTTTTCTAGAGGTTAATTAACCCCCTTAAAGAGATGGGGGGGTAGTGAAATAGGTGCTCCTGATACCAAGCAACTGCACTGCCTTGTTGAAGATGATGAAACATAAGTACAAAAGAGAATAGATAGGGGTAGGTTAAACCCAGTGTTCCTGCCTCTGACAGTTTACTTTGATGAATGCACTCATTCACTCAGCTTCACCATTTGGATCCTGCATAATCAGAGATAACAGGCGGATGGTTTGCATGAATAACTAAGTTTGTCATGTTTAATTTTCTTTAAAAAAAGAAACAGCAGTTGCTTTACCCTCATCCTTCAGGCCCAATACATATTTATAAATTGTCAGGAAATGAAAAGCCTTTTAACAGCACGCAACAAGCATGCAAAGTTACTAGGAGAAATAACTGGGAGAGCAGTGAGTGTAGGGAGCAGCACAGCCCACCTGCAGCTCGTGTGGGCTCACCTCGTGTCACCTGGGAAGGTGGTGTGGGCAGAGGATGCTGAGCAGGCTGTCTGAACTGTTAGGAAGCGTGGCACTGGTATTTATTTTCTGTTCTGCAGACAGTGTCTTCTGACAGCTTGACATTGTGCAACAAGAAGTGTTAAAACTGAAAAATAACCCTGTGTTTGGCAGTTAGCTGGTAATTCAGCGACTGACTCTTCTGTTTAATATTTGATAGGGCTCTTGCTTTAGAGTGCTTATCCCTTCACTGACAATTTCTTAAAAACTACAAAAGGTCCAGCTGGAGTTCGCATGGAGCAAAATGGTGGAGGAACATCTTGTGCAGAGCACTGCTCCCAGGAACCACACCATCCCCTCCAAAGCCAGTCCCAGCTGCCCTGGGAGCTGTGCATGGTGGAAATGTGAAGGTGAAGGCACTGACTCACTGCTGGGATGGCTTTGGTCCAGGCTCAGCCCTTCCCAGCCTGAGCCAGGCGTAGGTGTGGGCATCGTGGCTGCTCTTGAACACTGCTAATATAACAATTAAAAAATATCCAGTCTCTTTATTAAGCAAATGACTTCTGCAGAGAATAGTGTGATATATTAAAATGTCTCTGTAGAAAGCTCCCAAAGGAGACATTCAGGAGAAGAAAGATTGGATCACTAAAACTGAGAGAGAAACCAGGATCCGCTAATGTGATGCTGAAAGAAGATGGCCAAATCTAGTTAGAGGGTCTTCTAACCAGCATGGCTTTTTTCATAATCATCCTATCAAGATGATCTTTGCAATAGGCGACCTCTGACTTCGGCACCAATATATATGTCACCAGACACAAATCCCTCAAGAGCTAACTCAATGATATTTCAAGTAAGAACGACTAGGCAGAAGCACAATCTGATTACCAGTGTGTTTGCAGCCTGAGAGGCATGGGAGATCTATGAATGCTGAATCCACAGAGAAGCACCAGGGTAGGAGCACACCAGGCCCCTTGCTGGCTGCCCATCCCTGGCCTTCCACAAGTCCCACTGATGCCATATGGCTTATTACTACAGTTCCCCAAAAAAGCAAAACTTTGAGTTAATTAGGGATCTCTCTGCTGGAATATAATTTGACTTTAGCATCAATAAAACAATCTCAGACATGCTTCAAGTTGCAGTCAGTTTATCACACCCTGAAAAGCCCCAGATCACTGGCAGGGTGGGTGCCAGGGTCACTTGTCCCTGGGAAGCCTGAGTCCCTAGTGTGGGCTGAAAGGCAGTGTCAATGTGTGTTAGAGTGCAGCCCTGGATCTAATGGCAAAACCGATAAATCTTACCAAAAATACCACCGAGGTGAAAAGTATGAAGTGTTTGCCACTAGTGGTTGTCTGGGGAATAGAGAATAATAAATTAGCAAATTCAAAACCACATGGGTCTGTAAAATGTTGTTTCCCTGCTGAAATAATATTGCAGAAAAGTCTTTAAAACATCAGTCTCCTTCACTTTTATAGGCCCCACTTCAGCAGGCAGTTCTGTGTGTGAGCTGTGGTGCCGGTGCTGTGGGAAGAGTGCAGGCTGGGAGTGCTGGCACGTGGGAACGTTTGGCTGGATCAGCCTGTGGCCAACACTTGTGGGAATCTGGCCCAGGGTGTGTGGGTGTGAGGAGCCTGATTCTCATTTACCTCCAGGTGGCTACACAGGGCTCCCTGGGCGAGCAGGGCTCATGCAGCGAGCCTAAGTGTGTGCAAACACTAAACCATGTAATGAGCTTTAAATCCCCTGAAGTTAACCCAAAACAGTCCCACAGAGGCATCGTGGTGCTGTAGACACCTTGCCAGGGAAGGAGCTGTGCTGGCAGGCACCCCACAGCCACGGTGGGGATCCTTTTGCTGCCGCTGCCCTCCCGCCCTGGCCACAGCCCCGTGCCCGCCCGAGGAGCCCCATGCCACCCTCTGCCCTCAGCAGCTCGTTTGCTGTTAGACTGGAGAGCCTGGTCTCAAACAGAGACATTAATGTTTCCATTAATAGGCATCTCTGTGTTGCTACATAGTCTGAATTGGCCTCTATTACTTATTAATGAAGATCCAAAAGTGCATGTACTTAAGGCCTTGCTTAGCTAAGGGGAGTCTTCTAGGGCCAATTTGAGTCCTATTTAATGACTAATGGCTATTGAGACATAATGTCCACTAAGCAGACATCACATCCTATTTAGTATTTAATGTTTAAATATTTAATTAATTAAACACTGCCAAATATTTAATTAAACACCATCAGAGCCATCCTGACACTTCCACTCTGCATAAGGCAAAGAAACCAGGGCTTTCCTTACCATCCCCACAAGTAATGCAGACTCAGCCTTACTCAGAAATAGCTGGGGTCTGAATAGCCAAAATACCTGCAAACACACACAACAGAGAAGGTGGGTTATTAAAAACATCCTTTTTTTCTTTTTCCCTCCAAATGAGCTGAACTAAATGCTTTGTTAGTAAATCAGGCTCTGAAGTGACATGTAGGCAGAGCAGTGGCACCATGTGCCACACTGCAACAAGAATGCTATGCTTGTATATTGACTTTTAATTATTTAAAAGTAAATGATTGCTACTTAGCATGGCATACCTGCCAGCAGTTTACACTAGTTTTGCTTAAATATTTACTCTGCTATTCAATAAAAAATGAGTCTACTGAAGCAAAAAATGAGAACATACCATATCACATGACCCCTCTCCTACCTGTGGCATGCCAACTTCACAAAGATTTATTCACAAAGAGATGCTAGATTTTGATAGTTCTCCTGGACTAACCCAATATACATGTTTAAATTGACCAGACAGACATCCAGGCACAACCAGGTCGTAATTACCAGCTTTTGACTTTCAGTTTCATATTTACTTATAGAAACTTGGCACTTCAAAATATGAAGCTCTTTAAACCCCAGTTTCAAAATCTGGACAGTGAGCATCATTTGGGGCTGAATTGCTTATCTGAATATTTTATTACCAAGCTCCATCCTCTGATGCATGCTGAAGCTGCTAGGTCATGTTTCATCACTCCCAGCCTGTGTGGGGTTGTCTCACTTTAATGTTCCCACATGGGATCTCTCGCTAACAAGGAATGTGGCTACCAGTTGGAAAAACCATTAAAGTCACATCATTTTTATGCTTGGATTCAAGCCATTTATTAATGAAATGAGGATACATATTCTGGGCTTTCTTTAGAGGATCTTACACTATCTTATTGGCTGCTCCAGACAAATTATCTTTCACTGTAAAGAGCTGATGCTTCAGTTGCTCAAATTGGGTTTTACTTATACAAACAGGAAAAAAAAATTGGACTCAATGCTGTAAAAAGCCTCTATTGTTAGGGGACCTTTATCTCTCAAGTTCAGTGATGCTTTGCTTTGTCCATTTGCATTTATTGAACAATCAGTTGCCTGAACAGCCAGGAGTTTGCCTACATCTATAGGCTGCTGGGATGTTTTGAATTTTCATGTTCTTCTGCCCACTCAAGCAATAACCTCAAACTTACATTCATTCCTTTCACTTCCCCGCTCCTTACAGTCTTTTAAACAAAGGTATATTGCCACCCAAAGTGTGGAGGGGAAGGTAAAATGCCATTGTGCTAATGCTTTGCCCAAAAATAAATGCTAAAACTGGGCAGGATGGAGGACACAGCCACCTCATTTAATGTAACAGGCGCTTGATGGTCTAGCTTGATGTAGGTCATATCTTTTAATTACCTTTTCCTTTACTCTCACGTGTACACAGGCTCATTAAAGCGGGCAGCGGATCAGAGGTGCGAAGGAGGCAGGAACCGGCCCCTGGGAGCAGGGAGGGGACGGCTGGGGACAGCGACTGCGGGTCTGGGCTTGGTCCCCCGTGCTGGGTGCGGAGGGGAGGAGGGCCAGGGGCTGGAGAAGGAGCTGGCCAGGTGGGAATGCCGCTCTCTGCAGAGGGAGCTTCCCTGGCTCCGCCGGGGTGGGAGCGTGTGCCCGCTGCGCCTGTCACATCAACGGGGCGCTGGGTCCCAGCTGCAGCCCGGGCCTTTCTGCGCTCGTTTATTATTCAGCACGTCTTGACTGCTTAATTGCGGAGATTGTGTAGCAGTCTCTATCAGCTCTTTTGGGGGGGAAATCAGTGCGGACAGCAATTCCACGTCTGCGTTCTCAGTTTATAAAGAAACTCCTTCCGCCATCTGCCATCACCCCGCGGGTCCCCAGATGCGGTTGGCAGCCGCTGAATTTTGGCGGTGCCCTGTCTGGGTTTGCCGTGTAGCTATAGTTAAAGCCAGCCCCACTGGTCCCAGCCGGCAGCGCCGCTCAGCCCTGTCACAGCCCAGCACCCGCGTCGCCACGGCAGCCGTGCCCGAGGACACGGCTCCCGGAGGAGGTGCACAGCGCAGCGATGCTCGGGCTTAATGCTGCCCCGGCAGGCAGATGGAACAGAACGGGAGGAAAGGAGGGACAGTTTCCTCCTGTGACACACGGGCTGGGCGAGGGGCCGTGTGAGCCGCAGCGCTGCCGTGACCCCCGCGGCCCCACTGCCCCCAGAGCCTCGCAGGCTGCCCCCGCTCGCCCCGAGGGCTCTTCCCGGGAACCACAGGTATTCCAGGAACAATTTCCTCCTGTTGTGACGTTCTAAAGATCTCGACAACATTGAATTCCTTCTCGTTCCCGCAGCCCCGCAGCAGCTGTGCCGGGGCAGCGCTTCTCGGGGCTGAGCCCTCTGCCCCTCGGGCTGCACCCGGCTGGGGGTGCTCCGGTACGGCCTGGGGATGCTGTCCCTCCTTCCCAGGCACCGCCTGGGGATGCTGTCCCTCCTTCCCAGGCACCTCCTGGGGATGCTGCCCACCGCCCGGCCCTGCCAGAGCCCCGCCGGTGCCGCTGCTCCGGGAGACCCCTCTGGAGGCGGCTCGTCCCGCGGCGGGGCCGGGCTGTCCCGGCGGAGCCCCCGCCCGCCGCCGGCCCCGCCGCCGCATTCCAAAGGGTCTGCTGCCACCTCGTGGGCCGCGCCGGCCCGGCCCCGCCGCGCCGAGCCCCGCACGGCCCCGCACAGCCTCCCGCCCCGCCCGCTCCGCATCCTCCCCGCGGTACCGCATCCCACCCGTGGTACCGCATCCCACCCGTGGTACTGCATCCCCCCGCGGTACAGCATCCCACCCACGGTACCGCATCCTCCCCGCGGTACCGCTTCCCCCCCCACGGTACCGCATCCCACCCGTGGTACCGCATCCCCCCACACCCACACATTCCCGTCTATCCCCCCGCTGCTCCATCCCTCCCACCCCAAAAGAACAAGATTCTTGTGCAGGAAATTTCTGGCGGGGCAGCCCGACCCTGAGAGCCTCACACAGGGCCACTGCACAGACACACGGGAACTCTTGGGCTCGCAGAGGATTTTGTTCTTCACGCAAATAAATTTTGGTGCGGAAGAAATTCACTGAGGCACAACCACTGTGTCCTGTAAAAATGCTGGTGCAGGAGTGGATTAGTATTCTCCCCATTACAGTGACTAAACAAAACCATCTCACTGTGTCCAGTGTCAAAATACAAAGCTCAAAAGTACTCAACTAATTTGGGGTTAATCTTTTTTTTCCCTCCCAGGTATGTCACACACTACTGGAAACACAATGGTTTTGGCTGTATTTGTTTATGGTCAGCGATTTTGTGCTTACGTAAGGACTTGAATCAATATGTAGATGAAAAAGGCCATTTTTTTTCCCTCCACAATCTTAAAATGTACATATTACAATTCATTGTCTCACATAAGATTTTATCAGGCATGTTGTTTCCACTGCACATCCTGACTTAATGCAACGTGGCCTTCAAAAATTAGTCATAATACAGCATATCAGCCAGGAAGAGACAAACATTTCCATAAACTGCATGTTCCATCAGCATTTCATTGCAACCTATAGGCAGATGGTTTTTTCCAAATTCAGTGGAATCACATGTTTTCCAGATGGCTCCATGTTCACAAATAATGTATTCACATACAACTCTGACCGGGACACGGGTCAGACTCAGTCTTGAAGCAAAGGCATATTAGTAACAAATGTGGCACTCTTCCTCCCCGCCCCATTTCTGAGTGAGCGCACTACAAACCGTTGTTATCCTAAATACAGGCCCAAGGGCAGCTGAAGATCCATCAGCTTTCATGTGGATTTGTTGGTTCCTGGCTCCCCTGATGGCACACAGGGAAGACCACATGCTGCAGGGATGATGGTCCCCCCGGGCTGCCACAGCCCCTCCAGCTCCAAGGACAGGAGTTCTTGCTGGGATCTCAGCCAGTGTTCCGGCCTTGTGAAGCCCACCTGGTCACAGGTTCCTCTTTGCTCTGGGGCAGTGCTTTCCATGCATGGTGCTGAGCTCCTGGCAGGTGTCTCTGGGCACTCCCCACTCTCCAGCTTTGTGTCCCCATTTCACAGCCCCGTGAGCTGCTCCGGTCATCACGCAGTGCTGCATCCCCTGTTTCCCAAGGAAGCTGGGCTGGTGCCCTGGCAGGGCCAGCAGGATGTCCGGGTGATGCAGAGAGGGAATTTGGGAGCAGCTGTGGCCCTGTGCCCGGACTCCCTGTGCCGTGTTCCACAGGTCAGCTCCGCTCCTCACCACGGAAATGATTGTCAGTTGATCCTTCACTACTTCAGCGATGCTGATCAGCTTTTGAACTGCTGCAAATGAGGCCAATCAGCATTACTTTCGTTTCATTACTTCAAGAGCTTACTCATAAATTTCCTCTTATCCTGCTTCCCCTTTGGTCTGGAATTAGCCACAGCACTTGCTATGAGCTGCTGTACCCAGTTCTCCTCCACTGGAGCTGTTTGATCTTTCCTAGGTTTAGTAATCAACTGGCAAACACGCCTTATCTTGTTTGACTTAAAGCAGCACACCTTCTTGCCCATTTTCCCCCACATGGCACATGTAGTGCTGCAGCTTTCCTGCTTCCCCAGCAGCACCTCCCCACTACACACCTCACCAACCGACCTCACTGTAACACAGCAGAGAATGAATTGGCAGCGAGTCCATAAAATAATTAACAACATCTTTCATTTAGCTGTGTGAATTTTATTACTTGGATGTTAAAAATGGGGAGGATGGATTTCACTGCAGATGAAAGGGTGGTTCCCCCTGTTACTACCAAGTAGACCACAGCTCAGTTCACTGCAGGGATGAATTTGATAGAAACACACTTCTGGGGCAAAGGTCAGCATGTTCCTGAGAAGGTACAACTGTAATGTAAAATATTTCTGTTTTCACACAATTTCATTGGTATTGGGGTAAGCTGAAATGAGGTGATGGACGGTTCCAACCACATTGCTGCCAAAAGTGTACAAAAGAGACCTTGGATGGTTGGTCCAAGTGTACCAAAAATGTACCAAAGAGGACTTGGTTGCATTTTTCATAAAATGCAAGCTAAAAAATTATTTGCTCCCATGTTAGGATATCTTCTAAAAGTTTATGAAAAAGGTGAGCGCTGAAAGTGCTGAGACATGTAAAAGGCAGCAGGGTGGGTAATCTGTGTAGCTGGGGCTGAGCCCAAGTCTCCCTGGCTGCCACAGGCAAGAGGGTGAGGAGCCCTTGGGCAGCACCACTGCCTCCAACCTCCACCCACCTGTGCTTTGGGGATGGTCCATTTCCTGATGAAACACAAATGCTCCACCTGGCATAAATTACAGGGTTTTCAGGGGATGCTGGAATTCACAGCACCTGAAGGAAACCAGAGCCAGGAAAGAGTCCTGTGCTCCCGTGCGCCCTTCTGGGGCTAGAGCTCTTTCTCAGCACCTCTTTGTTTTGCAAGCCTGGCCTTGGAATAGACCCAAGGCAAATAATTATTGCTTCGTGCTGTGCTGGAGGCAGGAGAGGTGAGGTGTGACCTCATGTTCCCTCAGTGTGGATCTGCAGGGATCCTCTGGGGCAGGAAGGCAGCAAGAAGGAGCCTGGTGCTTGGCTGTGTGAGAGGCTGGCTCTGGTTGTGTTCTGTAATGGCTGGGAAGCTTCCCATCTTTCTGCTGTTGTAGTGTGATGGTCTTTACCAAAAGCAACCCTTTTCAGAGTGATGTGATGTGATGTGTGCTGCTGGAGCACAGCCACAGGCTCTGGCCGTGCTGCTTTAAACATGTGCTCGAGGGAAGTGGAATTCTGGTGACTCCTGTTTGTCATATATAAAGTGGGGATAATAATAACCTATGTCACAGGGGTGTTGCAAGACTTAATTAATTAGTATTTGCAAAGAGCTTTCAGATAATTGGATTAGAGGTGTTATATTAACACAAACTGTTATTGTTATTATTTATTTATTATGTAGTTGTAGAGTTCATCTGTGTAGGATGCTTTTGCTGATGTAGCTTGCAGATGTAAACAGAGGAGATTGCATTGAGTTAAAGGGAGCAAAAGACACAAATTTCTATTCCGGTTCTTGCCTGTGACCTCCTGAAGGCTAGCCCACACCCAGATAAACAGTCATAGGGAAGCTCTGAGCGGTGCCTCCTGCACTGGAAGGATACCCACATTTCTGGAAAATGCCCCCAAAATGATGGGAACAAGTTCCACAGTCTGGGAGGCTGTTGTACAACATGTTCAGCTTTCCTTCCCAAGTGCCTTCAGCCCCTGTGTCATGCAGGGGATGACATGGAAGGAATATTCTGTGTGGGGATAAAAGACCTGTGTCCCCATCCCTGTGTGAGACTTGCAGCCCAGCAGCTGCTGAAATTGTGGCATTGCAGTTTATTGAGATTGGCTACCTTGGATGAATTTTTATTTTGGAATACATTTTTAGGGCTGATCTAAAATGTAGACATGAGAAGAGCAGACATGGTCAGGAGGAGCAGCGGTGTGGGGATCTGGTGCTATGGGAAGGGCTCCTGCCACGCTGGGTCATGGCACAATATGCACCAAATCTGCACTTGTTTCTACAACATGAAGTTATTGGTGAATATGTAAAATAACCTTCCTAAAGCTGCAAATTCTTTTCCATCTGACTCCACCTTCTCTAGGTAATTCACCCCTGAGGTGAATACATGGGTCAGAGTTAAATAGAGCTGCTTTGGGATTTTGTGGGTATGAAAACAGACTAATTTGGTGTGTAAGTCATTTTTAGTGCACTAATTTCCTGTTTTACATGCAAAAATGGTCCATAAATGGCACAAAAGTCTTGAGGAAACTAAGCCTAAAGCATCTTGTTCAGATAGACTGAATGTAGGAGTCTTCCTATTACATGAAAACTCTTGGTGCTTTGCTTCTTACTAAAGACCAGCAAATCTTTATCAGTTTATAGCTCTGCATAGGTTATTAGTTGTCTCAGCCTTGCATAGCTCTGTTTTTCTTCATTAATATTAGGCTTTTAGCCTTTGAATTTTTCTTTTTGAAGAGCTCCAAGTCCATGGCTGAAGATCTGAAGTTTTTCTTCATTAAAAAGAGCAACAACGACTCCAGTGTGCAAATGAGATATTTAGGGAACAGAGCAGAAGCTGCTCTGTCTGGGTTGGGTGGCTCCTCTGCAGTGTCCCCAGGTGCTGCAGCATCTCCCCCTGGATGATGAGCAAGGCAAGATGTTGCCCTACTGTGCACCAAAGCTCCAGGCCCTGGGTGGAAATGCACCAGTCTAGGTTCAAATCTGCCAAATGGCCTTAAAAGGAGGGCTTGGTCTCACTCCTGTGGCTCAGGATTCCCATTAACTGTGGACACTTCTTGGCTTGAATCAAAACCCAGGAGGGAGAGGCTGTCCTGGAAGAAGGCACTGAAGTCTGGAGAACTTGTGAAAATTCTGCAGTGCAACCAAGCCTGTATGAAAAACTTTGGGGTAAGATTTGTTTCTAGCTGCTGGTGAGTTTCCAGTGTGGACAAGCCCTTGGCAGAAGCCCGGGGTAGGATTTCAGGAGGTGAGAGAAGCAGCTTCTTGGAGAGGTTCTGGCTCAGTTTCTGGGTGGCAGCCCCTGCTGCCTGCCGTGCTCTGCTCGTGCATCACTCTGTGCTCTCCCCAGCCCAAAGCTGACCTCCAGCCACGCTCCCAGCAGTATTGACAGAGCTGTGGAGGTGGATCCTGAGGGCAGCAGCACCAGCAAGATGCAGGTGTGGAGAGCTCAGGGGCTGGCTCCAGTGCCAGGGTGGAGAGGCAGGGAGACCACAGCAGGCTCGGCGTGCCCAATTTATGGCCATTTGCATGTGAAATTGCACTGATCTAATTTGCATATGCAGTCATAGTAATCGCGGGCCAATTAAACTTGTAGTTCACAAAATCTGGGCCTGAAACCTTTACAATTCTTACAAACATACTAATCTGAGTGTATATATCACTTCATCAAATTCATGAAACCATAAATTGTGCCTGTCTGGCATCACCAGCTGCATGCAGGAGTCGCTGGGGCTGGGCTGAAGGAGCCATCGGCCCCATGCAGCGGCTGGGGAAGATATTTTTAATGATCTCTTCCCTATTCAAGGATTGAATCAGAGCTGTTAGGATGTCAGGACAAGATTCATTGCAATATCTATGGGAGATTTATCTTTATTCTTCCATTTTTTAAAAAATGTAGTTGTCCTGGAGGAGTTGTTACAATGTCAATAAATGTGTCATCTACATTTGTTAGTGGAAATGCAGTTATAAAATGTCAGAGATTTGTTTCAAGTTTTCTATTTCTACCTTAACACTGAGGAACAGAAGTGGCTTCCAAATGGTCTGGTGGCTGGGTGGGTAGCAAGCCTCTGGCCACCCCGGCCCTGGAGATCCTGTTTCTCTGATGGGGATCTGGGTGGTTTGAGTCCCCAGCCCGAGGATGGGGACAGGGAGGGAGAGTGGATGTGGGGCAATTGGAGCTGGGTTCTGCATTGTCACCCACCCTGCTGGCTGCTCCCAGAAGCTGCCCCCTCTCCAGCTGGAAACATCTGCGAGCACCAGGCAGCAACTGACCCCTGTGAGAGCAGATTTAAAAAATTTGGTTTTTCTACTCAGGTTCAATCATCCTCTTCCTGCCCCAGCGAGGCACATGCTCAGCACCTTCTCCAGCCTTCCCACAGGACACCTACTGTGGCTCCACTCATCCCTTTGTGCAGTTCAGCTTCTCAGGCGCATCCTGCTAATTTAGCAGAGCATCTCTGAATAGTTGGTGTTGGAGCAGGGCTTTATCATAGCCAGATGCTGTTGATGACTTGAGGTTTGGCTTTTGTTCAGTGAGAAGAGCTCTAGCTATTGAAGCACTAAGTCTGGGGCTGGCTATTGCGGAGCCAGATGGTTTCGTTCCAAATGTTTAAGTTCTATAAATCTATTAATCTATAAATTCTGTTGTCACTGTGGAAATGATAGGTTAAATTTTGCAATCCTTGTAGATAGTTACCCTCTGAGTAGATATCATCAAAGATTAAAAAGTCATTATTTCTTGGCTTTTTATATATTTTTCCTTCTTTGTCATTTTTGTATAAGTTCCTACAGGGGAAAAAATTATTCCAAGTTCTGAGTTGAAGAACATCAGAAATCAGCTTCTCTGAACCGAGTTTGAAAGTATTTTTTCCAACACATTGCTCCTCTTTGGTCTTGATGCAATGTTGAAGGCCTTGGTGTGTTTATGAATTTTTTTACTCATCATATTCCAGCCAACTGCAGATTTTATTCTCTCGATGCTATTTTACGCATTTTGCAGAAAAGCCATTACTCATTTAATTTTTACCCTTGTATTTTTTGTTTTAGGCCTGTAAGCAGCACTATTTTCCTTCCCCTTAAATCTTGGTAGGCTTTGATGGTGCTGCTCGTGTCCTGTGACTGCTGAGGTTGAGGGGCACCACGCTGTGCCTGTGTGCCTCCAGCATCACTTCTGCAGAGCAATGTGGCTCAAAAACCTTGCAGAAGTCCTGTCTCTGCCCAGACTCTGTGCTGAGGGCTGGTGGGGTGTGCCCTGCTGAAAGGCTGAGCTGCACAGTGCCAATTTGGGATGTGCACTGTGGATATGGGGGCTGGTGGCTTTCCCTGCCAGCACTGCCCTGCCTGCTTGGTTTTACCTGGGCCATGCCAGGAAGTGCCTGGCAAGGTGTGGGACAGTCCCACTGTGTAGCACAGACTGGGGGGATGCTGCTCTGGCTGAACTCAACTGAGAGCCAGCAGACCTGATGCTTTTTAAAGCAATCCCACAGTCTTGCAACAAATTTTATACCTGATCAGTTATGGATTTGGGAAACGAAACACACCTTCTTGGAAAGAGAAACAGTTGCTGGTGGAACTAGGTGAATTCACAAATCTGACCTAGAGGCTCAGTCAAGGGAAGAAGGATTTTTAGGCTGCTCCAGCCTCAGTGTCCCAATGTGAAACCACATTTCTGTGTGTCCCTGAACTATATCTCCTGCTCAGTGACTGCTGTAGGTAGTGTGAGCCTGATCAGCTCCTCAGGGACCTAACACTGGGCTTCAAAACAGACTACTCAGAGTCTGAGAGCTTCCCTGCAGTCATAAAACCAGTCTGGGCTCACCAAGTGGGTGCCCTGCTGTAAGCAGGGATGTAACCATCCCTCCCAAGCGTGCTGCCAGGGCAGAGCCCAGCCCTGCTCCCTGCCCACGCTGCCTGCCCAGGTGGAACTGAGCAGGGAGAGGAAAATCTGCCCACTTTAACCACCCTCCAAGGCAGCAATGAGCTCTCTGTGCTGGCGTTTTGCTCCAGCATAACTTTAAAGTTGTTAGGGACAAAGCGTTCAATGTATTTGCCTGAGTTTATGCAAATGTATTAAAATGAATGCAAATTGCAATCTATTGATTTTTTTAAAATGATATTGGCAGGCATGAATGAGGGAGAAACACACCGCACTGATTTTTCACTATCTTGCATCTTTTCAAGCACTTCACTCTTGTGCACAGTGAACAGAAGTGTCTGAAACTCTGTTTTATGCTCGCTTTGTGGAGGCCAGAAAGCTGAACACACAGTGGAGAGAAGCTGAGCCCAAACCCATTAACCATTTTGAAACTAAAGAGGATTACTGTCACCAGATCTGCGTTCCTATGAACAGAAAACACATGCGGAGGGGAGCAATTTGTGCTTGATGTGTGAGAGAAACAGAAGAGCTGTAACTTGTGTGTGCTGGGCAAAAACCCCAGCGGGGGAAAGGCCAGGGGAGGCCTCAGCAGAGTGCATGGAAAGCACCCTGGGCAGCCCTTGAGGGGGTAGAGGTGGGGAGAGCTGTGTTGGGAACCCCAGGAGCGTGCTGCAAGGGAGGGGTGGTGACAGCCCGGCTGTGGAGAAGAGGCACTGAGTGATGTGAGCCTGCCTGGCCTGGGGGCATGGCATGGACCTGCAGCTGAGCTGCCCAAAACCAGGGCTGGGCACTCTGGATGATGGGGGGGAGCTCTGGGATGCAGGGTTTGTGTCCCCCAAAGCTCTGCTGCTCCTCAGCTCACGCACTGGGAGAGACGTGGCCCTGGCCCCCAGCTGCAGCTTGTACTGAGTGACTTAGTGGTTTATTTTTGAATTCCTTTTTAGTTTATAATAACTGGCCTGAACCTTTGGATTCTGCATCTCCTATCCATGTTGGTTTTTTTTAAGTCTTTGTTATAGAGTAATAGTGTCTATCAATACCACATGGTTTTTATTTACATGAGTTTGTTAAAGGATACACAAAAAAGGTGACTCTTGATATAGTGTACAGGACAGGCAGGTTGGGAAGGTGCTGGTGGGGGAGTGATTGCTGCCATGACTTAGCTGTGTGCTGAAGGACATCAGCCCTGTGCTCTGCTGGTGGGACAGGATACAGGAACACACTTAAAGATTTTTATAATTTAATTCCAGTTTCTTTCTTTGTTTGAAGAATGGTCTCCTGTGTTTTCTTTATAAGGCAGAAGGGGTTTTCCTTGCAGAAGGTTTGAAGATGAGGGCTGGAAGGCTTAGGGAGCTAAAGAGCAACCCAGCCTCTTGTCAGAATTTTCTTGGCATCCACAGTGAGAGAGGCCAGGCAAATCTGGGGGGTGCCTAGCAGGGGCTGTGTAGCAAAACACAACTGAAGTGACTTTGGGCATAATGCTGTGCCCAGAGACAGAGTTTGACATTGGAGGGACTCAGTTCTTTGTAACCTTCCTGTTGTTTTGTAGTGCCCCTCACCTTGACACTGTTGTCCAGCTTCCACCTGGTGTGGCTGGGTCGGATTTCAGGTGATGAGGTGATGGCAATTTCAATGCATTCCTGGAGTTCTGGGTAAATATCTCCAATTACAAATTGAATTTGTTGTGCTGTTTTTTTGGGGTTTTTTTTGGAAGTCCTCATTGCAACCCTGTAGGGGGAATGGGTACAGTAGTAAAACCTCTTTCATCTGAGTAATTTCCTTTCAACATCGGGGTACTACAAGGAAGGATTTCATCCTGCACAGGCTCCTGTCCAAGAATTTTCATCATCATTAGACTTTTGTGATGAGCTGAACTCAAATATTGGTGGGGGGAAAAAGGCACAGGAGATGTTTGGTGTCGTTGGTATTGTAAATAATTACTGGACAAGATGGAAGTAATATGATGAAGAAGAATTGATGACCTCTATCAGAAACACTAATGAAACATTTCTGTTGGAAGGGAATTACATGGTCATGTTTGTATGGCTTTTCATAGGAAAATATTTCATATTAATTGGCTACAGTGCAAACCTTAGGATAGAAAATGGCTCCTTGTGTCTGGTTCTATATGGAAATCAACGAGGTAGAGCAAATTCCTTGCTAACCTGCAGCTTATATAATATTGCATTTATTGGGGAGTCTTAAATCCTAAACCTGCTGCTATATACCCATTTATGGAGCAAACACCTAATGCTCTTCTATTGGTTTAATGTACTATTTGCTTAATGGACCATTGACATAATCATTTGATATAGATTCCAGTCATAGTATGTTACCAAGCCATGATATATTAATATAGCCCCATATTAATGGTGGAGGGCAAGCATATTATATTATTATCCATGACCAATTAGCTTCTGGTGTCTTAGGGACACACTTCTCTAGGTGTTAGTCTTTATGGACCTAATTTTAAGAAGTCTGAGCATTCCTAGTGCATTCACTGAAGTGAATTGTGTTTCCTGATGGATCCATATTTCCAGGTTACTCAAAGCCCCCTAATACAACTTGTGGCCATGTCACTGTAACTGTACATTTCCACTTGTAGTCAGAGATTTTTAAGTTCTTTTACTGTCAATGGTTTTCTTCTGCTTTTACTCAATGGGTAATCAAATAATGCTTTTCTTTCCCTTTTTATCTTTCTTTTCAAGCAATCAAAAGATGTCTATAAGGTCAGAAGGGACTGTTTATGTCAGGAAAGCATGTGCTGCTCCAGGCTGAGGGCAAAGTGGCTGGAAAGCTGCCTGTGGAAAAAGACCTTGGGGTGCTGGTTGGCAGCAGCTGAGCATGAGCCAGGTGGGCACACGGGCCAGTGGCACCTGGCCTGTACCTGTGTGGCCAGCAGGACAGGGCAGTGATGGTCCCCCTGAGCACAAGCATTATGAGGAGCAGCTGGAGGGGCTCAGACTGGTGAAAAGGAACCTTGGGGGGACCTTATTGCTTTCCACAGCTCCCTGACAGCAGGTGGGGCTGGGCTCTGTTCCCAGGGAACAAATGAAACAACAAGAGGAAATGGCCTCAAGTTGTGCCAGGATAGCTTTTGGTTGGATATTGGGAAAGATTTCTTCACTGCAAGGGTGGTCAGGCACCTGGAGCAGGCTGCCTAGGGCAGTGGGGCAGTGCCACCCCTGGGTGGGTTTAAAAGATGTGTGGATGTGGCACTAAGGGCCATGGTTTAGTGTGGGCTTGTTAGTGCTGGATTAACAGTTGGACTCGATATAAAGGTTCTTTCTGACTTCAATAATTGTATGACTCAGTGATTAATATAGATACATTTAGTTGCTCACAAATAGGATTATTGTGCTACAGTTATGATAGCTAGTGCAGAGCTGTACAGCAGCAAATATGATCTCTTCTGTCTTTCACCCCCCTCATGCTCAGATTATTAATAACAATATGAAAATACGAGGGACCAGCATGCAGATTCTGCTCTTTGTGGGGTGCCTGCAAAATTAAGTGATCATTATAAATAGGAGGCAAAATTGGCATTTTATCTGTCTCATACGCTGTAATTAAGTAGCTGATTTCTTCCTGATGTGGCAGCAACAGTGGCTATGGAGAGAAGGAGAAAGGGTAATAGTTTTTCCAGTCATTTCTGTGAGGCTGCCTTATACAGGAAAATAAAGATATAAAACGCAGGTGACAAGGAAACAGAAGAGTTAGTGATAAAAGGAGTAAAATAAGAGGTCTGCTGTGCACAGATTGAGAAGGATGTAGAAACGTTTGAGTGGATGAAAACAGGATGGAACAGTCTGGGTTCCTGGAGCACTGGAGGCAGTGTGTATGAGCCAGAGGGAGGACAGTGCTGGAGGGGGGAAACAACGAACTTGGATGCATGAGAAGTTCATCCAACTGTTTATGTCCTGGGCTGGTTTTAACATTAAAATCCAACGGCAAAAAAAAAAAAAAAATAAAGTAACAGCCTTCTTAAAGAAAAGCAGGCAAATTTTCTTGGTTGCTGCCGAAGAGTTACTAGAGAAACCACCATCCTGCCCATCTCACCTGCTCTGATGGTGATGCTTACAGGGAGCACAGGCTGCTCTGCATAGCAGTCCCACCCTTGGAGCAATGAGAGGCACCTCCTGTGAGTGTTTCCTGCAGTGTGCAGGCTGTTAAAATCCTGGCAGTTTTCCTTAGGGTATCATGGGGACTTGTAGGAGCATCTTTAGGAGAGACTCTGCTAAGCATCTTCCATTGTGTACTTGAATCACGTGTGGATGTACACATTTCACGCTAAAATTCAGAGTGATATTCATGCTGTGCACTGGATAATGTAAAATCATGTAGAAAGTGTAATGTGGGAGAATATAATTAAAACTATATGATGTGGTTGCACCAAATAACTTGAGTTCTTGAAGGAAACCAGTTTTCTGTTTTCCCAGTTTTAACTTTTCATATTTGTTTCTTTTTGTAGCACTGCAATTTTCTTAATGTTGGTGTTTGTAAACAACTTTCAAAGCTCCTTAGATGGAGGAAGTTTCCCCTCCCTTCCTTCCCATGTTGTTCTGTGTTGGAGGAAAATGTGTCAGGAAGGATCTGAGAGCCTGAGATGCGAAGCTGCTGCAGCTTCATGCTCATGTCCAACCAGCAGCAAAACTGAAGATATATTTACAGTAGGCAAATGCACGTACCACAAAGAGACATACAGATAGCTGGATAGGTAAGTGTGTGTGTATATACACATACAGCTGGGGATACAGAGCAGGCAATACAGAGTGCTTGCAGAAATGCACACACCCCTGAGAGCTCCATCCTGCTCTCCAGTCTGCTTGTATAATGTTCTATATAGACCAACAGTGCAACCCTACAGCAGCAGTGCTCAGACACCCAGCCTGGCTGGAGCCCTGCCTGCTGTGCCAGCCTCTGCTGTGCCCCTGTGGGCCCATGGTGGGCTGCTGGGTGTGTGATGGGCTGATGCTGACTAGCAGGAGTCCCAAGGGCTGTCCCTGGCTGTGGTGCTCCCCTCTCAGGGCTGCCTGTCCCCTGCTCTTCTCCCTCTTACTCCCCAGCATGGCTGGAATCTCCTCTTCTCCCCAGTCCTTTGGTGGGTCTTACCTGGACTCCTCACTCACAGGGTCCTCCTGGACCAGCAAAGACAGTTCAGGGCTCTCTCCAAAAAGTCCCTGCAGAGTTTGGGGGAGGAATAAGCGTGTACAGGAATAATCCTGCTTGAACTTGGACAACTGGCAGCCATATGTGTAAGCAAACAAAGTTTTACTGCTTCTTTAAAAGAGATAGTTTTAAAAGCTTTATTTTCTTGCCAGTTGGCTAAGAAGCGAGCAAGGAACAATAGATTCAAGCTGAAATAATTTGCATTTATGATGAAGACAAGGAATATCTACCTTGCATTTTCCTAAAAAAGAAAAATTAAACCCCATTTTTAATTAACTGATAAACTATTAATCAAATTTTTGCAATGTTAGGTGACACATTATTCATTTAGATAGAATGACTGTGAACTTAAACTAATCAAATCTGATTTGCCCACATATGCTTGATTGAAATACATTTTAACTAGCATATACAAAGAGAAAATCTTGGATTTCTTACCTAATCTTCAGAGTATACTGCTGAGTTAATAAGGGCAGTTTTTTTTTTAAATGAGACCACCATTTCTTAATCTGCATATCAAAATCAAGAGCAACTTAATTGCAAAACACATATTCCTGAAATCTAATCATTATACTGCTTTAGGGTATTTTATTGAAGCATGTTAAATTATGGACAGAATATTAATGATGAAGCTAATCAAACCCAATTAGTCACTTCTAACAATAGTCACATAAATATACAAGTCAGGTACTAAAGTACTGTAGGTATGGTTTTAAGGTTTTTTTTTAATATAAAATTTATGTGGTATATATGAATTATATACTCGTTATTTTTAATCTAAAAATCTAGGACAAGTCATTTCAAAGCAAATGTGATATGCCAGAAGACAATGGGACTTGTCCCTTACCATCAGAAGTGACAGTGCTGATTTCTGCCTGTGTGAAGGTTGCTGTGACAGAGGCTGATGGGCCCAGGTGAGCAGCATGGAAGGGTGGCTCCGTGGGCTCCTGGACGTGGAAGGTGGATGGGCACGTGCAGGTTCCTCTGCTCCGGCTGCACAAACTCTGCTCTGTGCTCAGGCTGCTCTCAGGCTGCACACTGCAGCATTTGCATATGCTGCTGCAATAATTGTAGTATATAATAATTACAGATGTATTGTGTCTGCATTAAAAATCAGCCTCTTCCTTTAAGCCCAGTGCAGCATCTCGTAGAGATTTAAGCATAGTGCTTATCTTCATGCTGATTCATTTATGTGTACTTTGATATTGATATTTTGGGTGGCTTTCAGTTTGTTTCAGCCTCCTACTTGCTAATTATGAGAGGGCAGCTGTCATCTTACTTTAGGTCTATCTATTCCATCAGAAAATTCACACAATGCAGGGGTCACAGATGACCTTCTACTGATGTATCTTTTGAAAGATGATGTGTTTTCAAAATCCTTTTAAATTGCAACTCTTACAGTTTCCATAATTATTCAGGTCACATAAAAGAATGACTTAGCATATTTATAACCCCTCTTTGCACTTTCAGATTTAAGGACATGTATTTTCTAATTTGTAATCATCTAATTTTAAAAAGGGCTACCCATAAATAATAGGTATGGTTTTAGTGCCAGACAGGGAAGCCCTGACAGGATTTGTGATACCGTCGGTGCCAGTGGCTGTGCTGTGTCAGGGAACTGAGCAGCTTTTTCCTCCTACAAGCCACGATTACCAGGGGCTCAGGCACGTCCCTGCAGGGCTGGCCAGGGCACTGTGGAAAAGGGCATTGGGAGCCTCTCCTGCCAGATTTCATGGAAATGGGTCCCCAGTGATGAGGAAGGGGAGCTGCTGCCACAGGCACAGCAAGGCTCTCACAGGGAGCTGTTGGCTATAGCTCCGGGGGCTGGGCCACCACTGGGCACCAGCAAGGGCAGGGATGGATTTGTGGAACCATCACAGGAGCAGGTTGAGGTGGAGGGGCCACCCCGAGCTCCCAGAGGGGTGGCTGGGGCACAGCTCTTGGGGGATGCCACATGGGCCACCAGCGGTGAAACTCGCTTTTCCACACTGACTCCTTTAATAATGAGGTCGTACACAGGTGCTTATCCTAGAAACCAACCAAAGCATGCTGGTTCTTGTGTTCAGAAAATAGCTGTGTGTCAGAGGTCTGGGCAGGCCCTCCAGAAGGTGCAGGGAGGGGACCAGCCCCTGACCATCGATGACTGTGATGGCAGCAATCAATAGCCAGCCCTTGCAAACAATCTGGGATCTGCAAAGGGTTTTCTCAAATCAGTGTAAGATTAGTTGAAATCGACTTATTTGAAAAGAAAATACTTCAGTGAAATAAAAGCTGCTGTTAAAAGTAGTACTGGAGCTTTGTCTTTTACCTGCCATGCAAGTCCAAATTGTTTTGTCATAAATAGTGCTCATGTCCACAGAAACAGGCTGGGGGAACAAGGGCTATCTGAGCTGATACATGCTTATGTGTTTTTTAATGTGAGTATACAGCTTTTCCCAAAAGGAATCAAAAGCTTCTGGCAAGTTTGAAAAGGGAGATGACTGATACTGTATTGTAAATAGGGAAATTAAGACTTCCTCTACTCCTTCATAAACTCTTCTGGAAAGCTGCCTATGCTCTAAAGGCCGTAGGCTGTTTTAGTCTATATTTCATTATAAAAAGAAGATTGAGAAGTGACTCAATTATAATGTATAAGCACCTTCATGGGAAGAAAATACAGGGTACCAGGGAGCTTTTTCAGCTAGCAGAGAAATGTGTCAGAACAACCAATGCCTGCAAACTGAAATAGAAACTGGAAATAAAGCTGCTCTTTCAAAGTGCCTGCTGGAACTCTGCTGGGTTTTGTGATGGGTTCTGCCTGTCTTGGTGGTCTTCAGACTATCACAAGGTATCATTTAGTTATGTGTAGAAGCTGTTAATCAAAATCTAAAGTATTAAACTTATTGCAAACCTATTTTGGTGGTCTAGGAGCTTTTGCTATGCAAGTTGGGGTAGCTGATCTAATATTCCTGTCTTGCCTTGACATAACCAGACCTAGCTGTTATACTTCCTTGTCCATCATAATTGAGCTTCAAGAGATATTTGGTGTTGTCTTGTGAGTGCAAGAGGAAATTACTGGTTCCTTGTTTTTTCTCACATTTCAGTTGCATAACAAACCATCATCCCAACCAAAAGAACATTTGCAAGTAAAGAATCCAGTATTTATTTCCTCTCATTCACATAATATCTGCTTGCTCCTATTGCTACGTGAAGAGTTAGTTCTCTCCAAAGTCTGAGTTTGTACAATGCTCCAAATGCACTGCAGCTGTGTGCACTTGGCCGTGGCTGCCTTCAGCCTGGCCCGTGCCCAGGGGACAGTGACTGTCTGTGCAACCCCTTGGACAAGGGCATGCCTGTCTCACACACAGCCGAGTGTCTGCGGGTGCTGAGCACGTGCCGGGGAAAAATCAGTTCACAGTGTATGGAATCTGGGGGAAGACCCACTCCAAACACAGCTTACTGTAGTGTTTTATAAGAATAAATGGGAAGCTGCAAATTAGTTAAAGCTTATCAGCTGGGTGGTTATTGCATCATGCCTCCAGAGAAAAAAACCAAAAATCCCCTGCTCCAGCTAAACTACTTCAGCATGGCTTGAGTACAGCTTCATTCCCACTGTGTGACTCTTTGGACCCAGCAAGCTGCATATAGTGGTATTTGAATTCATCAGTGTTTCAAAAGAACATTAAAATTTAACAAGTACATTTAACTAAAAAATCTATATCTAAATAGCATGGAGGTAGTGATAAAAAGGAGGTAATTCAGGCCAAGATATTGCATTAACTTCCCTGTGAAAGGACCTTTCAGACAGCGTGGAGCCGGGTTGAAGTCACTGAACTAATGCCAGTTTCTTTACTCAGAGCCCAAGAAGCCTGTGCCTCAGTTTAGATGGGTGTCAGTTTTTGGTTTTTTTGAAAGAATTTTAAAAATACCCCCACAAAACAAACAAACAAAAAAAAAACCCTAAAAAAAAAAAAAAAAAGGAACAAAACCAAACTTGCAAAGAAAAAAAAATCCCCAATTTTTAGTGGGTTTTCTTTGCTATTACCACAAAGGTATTTTGCTTATCAGAATTATCTTTCTGGAAAGCTTTCCTCCCCAATAGATTGACTGAAACATGGCAAGAGCATGGCCAACCACTGTATTACTCCAACCTTACCAGTGACTTTATTAAGGTTAGCATATATCTCTGTAATAACTGAATTTTACTTGTCTTAGGTGAGGTGGAAGTTCTGATATAGTAGAAGAAATGTTAATTCCATATGACTTTGCATGATTCCTGAAACTGTCTACTGCATCAACATGGACAAAGTCTGTCCTTTCCCACCTTCTTCCCACCTCATGCTGAAACACCTTCAAAGTGCTAAAGGAACAGAGCCCAGACCCTTTGAATTCATTCAATCATGGATGAAATTAAAGTGCTTACACAATATTGTAGAGTACTCTGCAAATACTGAGTCACCACAGTGAGTTGTCAGCTCTTCTATAAAAATTATTGAAAATCATTATTGTGTGATTTATTTCCCTGGCAATTTATCTAAAAATAAAAATCGGACCCAGATTTCCTCAAAGCCTGTAAGTCTCAGCTGTTTCAAAACTGAAAGTTAATAGTGAAAGCTGCTGCCTGACAGTTTTAAATCCCTTTTCCCGTGTGAGCTGGGGGTATGAGGCATTAGGAGCTCCCAGGATTGCAGGAGGAGTGGGAGCTGTGAGCATGGCCATGTGCACAGACCAGTCCTCCCCAGCAGTTCTACACTGTGTGCTTCCCCTTTCATCTCAGAAAAGAGTGGCAGAACTGCAGGTTGAGGTGTTGTGGAGCAAGTCTTCTTCTGTGAGAGTCTCCTACTTGACCTCTGGATGACAGGAGGTTAACTGGGAGGCTTGGCTGTAAAGAAAGTCTGGAGAAAGTTTGTTGCTGCTTGGCATGCTGCTGTTTATTACAGATGTGTGATGAATGACACTTCCTCTTTTTGAGAGCTGGGAGTTGCCAGATGTTTGCACCCCAGTTGCCAGGCTCTGTAGGTCAGAGCAGAGCTGGTTGGGCTGTAAAGGTTTCTGTGTGCTCTCTTTTGGGGACATATGGGTTAAAACAGTCTCAGAATAAAAGCCTGAGTCTATTGAAATTAGTGGCAAAACTCCCATTCACTCTGGATTGTCAAAATGATCTGTAGAGCCCCCTAAGATTTGTGTTCTGTTAATAATTATTGCTTGTACATAAAAGTAAACTTCTATATTTAAAACTTATAACTTGGCAACCATGGAATGCACATGTCTATAATGAATAACCATCTGAGCCTATTACTTCAGCTCTCTTCTATTCTCACCCTTTTCTATATTTTACCTGCTATTCATCTGTCCAAATTTCAGACTGTAAGATCTTCTGGGTAGAGATCATTTTTTCTGCTGGCAAAGTGTCTCTGTGTCAAACAAGGCAAGTATTTTAAATCAGGGGAAACAAATGTTCCTGCATTTGACAGTTTCTGAACATGAATGCAAGTGATCAGGCATGCGTGTCTAGAGATGTGCTTTCTACATGCACATATTGTTTCCTTTTAAAGACATCTGCATCTACTGAATTCAGTCCAGAATTTGGCCTATAAGTTTACCATTATTATGCCTCAATTCAGCAAAGCGTGACTGTAGGGAGACTTAAAATTAAGTATACATGTAAGTGCTTTGTTGGATGGAGGCCTCTAAGACTTTGTGCATTTATGCCCTTGTAATTTTAAAATGAAACATATTATTCAAAGTCTTCAGTTCTTTATGCTGTCACTTCCTCACTTATTTTGATTTATTATATATATATGCATGTCTCCTAAATGCTAGATGCTTTTCAAAACAAATAAATTCAAAATATATTGAAATCAAATATAAAAGTAGTATCTGCTCTTAACTGAGCTACAATAATATCTTCGGTTCACCAGCATCACTTTTGTGACTTAGCAGCAACTTCCCTATCAAGGCTGTCTCATGTCAAAAACTTGGTTTTTAGCCAAGAGAAAACATGTCTGGCCCAAAGTGCAGGGCTCTTCATAGACAAGCAGCCCTAACATCTTTGTTCCCAAGAATGGCAAATGCTGCTGCATCTTCTATTCTCTGAGCTGCCACCCTCTTGTTGAGGGGATGTTCAGAAGTGCTGCCCTTCCAGTTCTGCCACCATGGGTGATGTTTTGGACTTGCTTTTGGGCCAGCTGTAATTTTCCATGCAAATTTTAAACCACAGGGATGCCACTCAAGGATGTCTGCTAGCTGTTGCTGTGGCAGAATGGGTCAGGTTTGCATGGAGATGAAAACAGAAATGAGGTGAGATGGGCAGGCAGGACCTTCCTTGCAATGGAGCCCAATAAATGCCAGTAAACAGACACCAGTTAAGGCTCTTCATGTAAATTGATATGGAGCCCAGTTCAGGTTATTAAAACCCTTTGAATGTCTCTCCTCTCAGTGAGGTCAATTACATTTGATATGCCAAAGGATATGGAAAAACCCACTTGTCTTTAGCATAGGAGTCTAATAAATCTAATTTGCTGTGTTTTATAAAATTGGTATTATTTGTACATGCGTCCTGAAAATACAGACTGCATCATTTGGAAGCAGTCCCCTCTTTGGGGCTCATTGTTGCTTGCCTTAAGTGTTGGGGTCATCTTACTGATGTTTGCTTAAATATTTGTACTTGACATCACTCCACAGAAAATATGTACTTCAAGTCTTTTATTCTTTTTTCTTTCCCTAAATAATGATCATAAACATCTTGTAGAAATCTTCAGGGGTTGGAAAATTTGAAGACAACTGACTTTGTTGCATTTCCTTTGCTAAAAATGCTCAGTGAGTTCAACAAGAAGTGGAGTTACAGCGCTGAGCCTGCAGACCTCCATTTGAAGTGCCACCTGCAGTGGTGGTTTATGAGATGAGGCTTGTTCTCCTAGAAGTTATAATGAGACCACCCAGCCCTGACTGCATATGCCATGGATTAGAATTCAGATGGTAACAATTTCTCACTATTACCAAGGCCAGATTTGATCTGGTTATGCAAAAAAAAGACTTCCAGTCATGCTCTGACTCTCCTCAGTCTACAGCTTCTAGAGAAACTCCTTCTTAGGCAAATTGAAGAATTTTTTCTCTCTTCAGGTGAGTTCTGAATCATGAAGTCACTTTCCCTGAAGTCATGAGGACTGTGTCTGTAATTGGGATTACATGCTTAAGAAAGGACTTGCAGGAATGAATTGTAGGAATAAATTGTAATATGCTTTTGGTTTGTAGCAGCAGAAGTAGAGGACTGTGGTTTCTGGCTTCCTTTGGTTTGTCATATTCCCATCCCAGCTGTTTTGTTAAAAATCAATGTAATCCTCAATATAATTTGTGATTTTACTGAGAAGAATTAAACAAGATTGGAAGGATATCTGTAAACCAAGGGTGCCTTTAGCAAGAAAATGCAATGTTTAAAAGTAGAAAAAAATGCCAAGAAACAAAACAAAAGGTGAAATGAAAGAGAAGTTGAATGATAGGGAAACAGGTTTAAGCTTGTCAGAGAAATGCCCTGTTTTAATATGAGTACGTTTGTTAAAGTGTATAAATAAATATATGTAAATATATGTAAATAGTTCCCTGAAGTGAATAAGAAATTACAATTAAAAGGATAGACAAAATTATTAATCGAAAGTAATGATAAACCCAACCTTTGTAGTTACAAGCTTTACTTCAGTCACAGAAACTCATGTAAAAAATTTGAAAAGTAGTTTAGGGCTTCTGTGCTGGCTTGCTGCGTTGTAGAGACAAGAACCCAATTATTTGGAGAAATGCCCCCTAATACTTGGAAAGAGGGCAGTGGGAATGCCCACTTAGCAGGTACCCCTCCTACAAACTGTAACCAGAGGAAGAGGTTTCTGAGACATTAACAGAATCAAACTGGCTACCTGTGCTACAGCAAAAAAATAATGGTGTATAACCTGCCCTGGATCAATAATGGGCAGAAAAACATACTCAGTAAAGGGTATTTAACAAGGCCACTTCTGGTTGAGAATTCTCTCTGGCTCTGTCCCAGCTGGACCTGATGCAAGACCTGTATTAAACACACTGTCATGGGCCAAGGCTTTAGATTGCAAAAGTGAAGTGCTTTGCTTTCACACAAACTTTGTGCTACCAGCTTTGGTTTGTGTGTGCTTGTTTGACAGTTGTTGTATTGAAGAGAGTTGGTGACCCAAACATCAGAAAAGAAGTTGTGCATTTGTGGTGTGGGAGACCTCTACATCTTCCCCTTGAGTCTGCACAAGGGCTGCTCTCATGCTGCCACCCTCATCAGCACCTTAGCACAAGGGAGTAAATAGCTTGTGAGAAAAACAGACATCCTTAATGCCACAATCTTCCTGTTAATGGGAACATGCCTTTGGTGCTGTCTGTTTAACAAGCTAAAAGAATAAATTTCACAGTATCCGTCATACAAATCTCAGAACTTGATTCTCCTTTCACTAATCCAGGTATAAATCACCACTGAAGTCAACAGAGTTATTTCAGCTTTAATTCTGGGACATATGAGAGGAGATTGAGGCCCTTAAGGTATTTGGTATCTAGGCTATCTCTACTGATAGACTGCCATGATCAGAAAGCTCTCCTCCTTCACAGGGAAAAGATGAGGGGAAAAAGCAAAGTGACACTAATCTTTTCCGAGTCAGGCTTTCCTCTTGGGTGTGACTACATGCAGAAAAGCAGGGATTTCCAGGTGATACTAATCAAAGATGGCAGAAGCAACTACAAAGCATACAAATAAAGCATCCAAGTTTCATGTACCAAACCAAGCATGACAGTAGTCACAGAATAGCAGCTAGACTACAGTCAGCTGTGTCGCTGCGAGGGGCACAGAACTTTACTGTGTGACAGCAACACGAAAACAAGCTATGTTGTTATTATTAGCAAACACATAATAAGGTTAAAACATAATGCACATTAATAGTTGGTTATGCTGCCTTATGTATATTTTACAAAGATGCCTTTTTTATCAGGAAAAATGAAATTTCTACAGATGGTCTCACCAGACAGTTTACAGTTTGTTCCAGCTTTTTTTTTTAACTAGCTGTTCCTAGATGTGTGTGGTAATGTGTGTGTCTGCATAGGTATGGGCTATTTCTGACAATTTTCTGTATCCTTACTGAATCCAATACCCAGATCCAGACTCCCCTTCATCATTACCAATGTGGAAAAAAAACACGCTGTATTGATGGACTTTAAAATTCAGTAGCTTTAACCAGAAAATCATGCCCCTTGTTCTCCCTGCAGAGACAAATGAACATCAACCTACTTAATACTTAACCCTGTTCAAAAACTGAACCTAAGGGAACATGAGTTTGATGGTTCTCAGGTACCATGTTAAACATGGGATAGTTGTGTGGATGGATAGCAAGGGTGAGGCTAAGCTGGTGACACAGTGCACATAAATATTTAGCTGTCACCTAGTGCCCCATAACTTACATTTCAAGCATGAGTTATGGTATTTAAGTATGTAAAAAAAAGAGTAGCATGTTGGTGTCATCCCTGAAGCCTCTCACCTTTCTCTAATGAGAAAAGACAGGAGAGAGGAACATGCCTAATGTCAGTACCATGATGTTTCAGAACAACAACCATATAAAAACCTTACTTGTTCTATGTCTGGACAATGAAAGGTGTCTAGTAGTTTGACTCCATTGTCATTATCTGAACAAAAACCACTGCCTGTTTCAGGCTGATTAAATGAGGGAGGTGCAGGCTTTGACCATGGTTCTGCAAGCATTGCAGAGCTTCACTCCTCTAAGTACCTCCAGTGGAACTGGGTTGCCTTCCTGATTTACCAAAAGAGGGGGACTCATGGCCATTTTTTTTTCAACAGGAAGCCCCAAAAGGACTTATCTGCAACATAAAGAACAATCATTAGAAAAGTTAATAGTGGTTTTGTTCAGAATAAAACTCTTGGATAGAAAAAATATTCAATTATTGCTGGCAGAGTGGAGACAGTTATTCTTAAATATTTGCTGGGGCACTTATCCTCCTGGCAAATCACAGCAACAAGGAAAGGCTTTTAATCTTTCACAGGAATTTAAAAATCACTAAAAGTTCATAATAAGCATGCAGTGTGAGTGTTGCAGCAAGAATTATATATACAATTCTAAGATGGTCTTGTGGCATTTTGATTATGAGTTAGCTTTAACAAAAAGGATACTAGTTTGGGTTTTTTTCCAACAGTTCTAGCACGTATTTTTCATGACAGAAGACTGAGTATGAAATTTCCCTTCAGCAGATCAGGGAGCCTGCTCATGGCCTGGGGACTTCATTCACTGTTCCTGTTCTCACACTGTCCCCACGTGCTAACAACAGAGGTGGTCACACCTCTGACCACATGGGTCACGTCTTGTTTTCCAAAGATGCATTCCTCTCATGGGAGCTCTGTCTCGGGATAACTTTTTCTCTCACTTGATAATGATGAGCTCCTTCTTGTTGCTTTCCCCCTGTGTCCAGTTTCCAGCCAATCCCTGCACAACAGTTGTTCTTAGCATAGCTCAGTATGTATTTGCACACATGTGTGATCTCCAAGATTCTTAACCCTCTTGTCTTCATCCACGACTTTTTGCTGCAATCCATGTTTTTAGATCTAAGGCTCTGGTTTTGTAAAACAGAGGGGTCACGGATTCAGCTTTGTTTCGCTCTGCAGAAAGACTGGCTGGGGCATCTTCTCCCATGCCTCCTTCTTTTTGTCCTTCCCTTGGTTTCCTCTTCCCTCGTGACTGCTGTCTGTGCAGAGTGGTGGCAAATGACTTTGAATAAGTAGGGCAGAAGGCACAGACTTCTTTACCAAAGGAGAATACCTTTAAGCCAGAGCCCTGGTGTGAGGTTTTCTACTGAAAACTTAACTTGACCTCTCCAAGAGTTTGCTTCCACTGCTCTCACAGCTACAGATGACCTGTTCACATCAAAACTGAAAACATGACACTGATTTCTCATTCTAAAAGTTCATCCAATATGACCAGCTTGGGGTTTGGAAGAAGCTCTGCCAGCAGCCCTGTCTTCAGCTCCAGTATGGGCATGTCTGCTGAGCCAGACACTTGGAAAAGAACATGTAAGCTTTGCTTATTTGCCTTTCCCTCACTTAATTACAGAGAGTCCTCCAGAGTTTTCTCCAAGGTTTTATGAAAATCATCTGGTAGGGCATCTGAAGATTTAATGTTGTAAACAAGTAAACAAAAATCTGCAGCTTAGAAGGCCAAGTTTCAAATTGATTTATTTTATAATCTCTAGAGTTTCACTGGTGACAGTGGTTTTGTACAGGTTATAAGTGCAAAAGAATGTGAGAAAGGCTTCATGCTCATCTTTGGCAAATGCTGTATCCCATCTGTTTGTCACTATTAGAACATTTCTTCATTGGCAGATGAAAAACAAAATGTACAAAAGGATGCCATAAACTATTCCATACTATCATCAGTACGACCAAACGCAGGCAGTCATTACTCTGATAATGATGTAGCCTCTCACTTTGGAACTATCAGGGGCCTTCAACCCAACACATTCAGTGACTAAATGGTGCACTCAGAGCACAGGAAATGGTGAATTCTTTGGAAGAAGAACCAAGAGAAATGATTGAATGTCTTTATATTCTATTTAGAAAATAGTGTCTTTTGATACAGAATTCCTACTTTGTGGCTCCTCTTGTTACTTAAAAGTTTTTTATGTCAGGCAAAAAATTAAAATCTCAAATAAGATACTGTATCTTTATATTGTACATCTGTTTTATCTTCTGATCTAGCTGAGAGGAAATTAAATCAACCAGAACATTTAAAAATGACCTGTATTTGTAGTATCTCTTCTGCAAGCCCTAAAGTGAAGTTCCGAAGAGGTTCTGAGCAGGCTTAAAGGGAATTACCTACAACGGGCATTTAGAAGGACTGCGAGATTCATATAACCTATTTAAACTTGAGGTATCCTTTCACTATCCTTTCCTTTTGCTGGTGAGCCGTTTTCTGATGACAATATATAGATGTCTCTTGTCCGTTTAAAGGATCCAGAATCCTTCCCTCAGTGACAAATATGTGCCAGATATTTTATCTAACTTTCAATTATTCTTGAAGATTATGGATGCAGTTATTTCAAAAACCAAACTACCCAGCTGCAGTTGCAAATTTTTATTTGCAATATTGGAAACTGTATTAAACTCTGGCTAAAAGCTAACTTCCAGCTTGAGTAACCATGCTTTGAAAATTGTTTCTAAATTTCTCATATGTAGAGCTTTAACAAGCTCTTCAAGGGGGAAGGGAACATGAATTTACAAAAGTGCACAGCAAATACTGTGTCATGTGTATAACACAAACAGATTTTTGTGGTGTGTACAGGGTTAGTTCTGCTCATGGAAAGGAAGTGCTGATTCTCTGGCAGGAGAAGGAACTGCTTGATCTAAATGTAGGCATGATGCCCCTTTTTACCTTCATCTTATGACAGACTTATCCCTGTGGGGGAGATAATATGAGCCCCTCAACTCTACCAGCAAATATAAAACAACACAAAATCTCATTCACTTAAGGGAAAGGTTCAGCACTAAATGCAAGGTCTATGACTGAACCTGCCTCTGTGGTGTTTGGAGTGTACAAGCACAAATACACCTGCGAGGGTGGCATCAAGCACCATGAGAAGCTGCTCAGGCTTTGTGCAGTGCTGTGGTCCAGCACGCTGTTAAAGCGTGGTTCTCATCCAGCACTGTGTTATGCCAGTGGTGTCTAATGGCATTCACAGAGATGGCTAGTGAGTTTACTGCCCAAAAATTACCTGTGGTAGTCCAAGGGTGGCTGTACACCACTTGCTTCCCATACAGTGAGTTTTCCACATAGGCAAGTCTGAGTGCTGATCTAAGTGGTTTTAATGAATATTTTGCAATCTGCTAAGTCATGGCAGCCCACTGTAGAAAAAGAACAAGGTGTAATGAGTAAAAATTGAAAGAGGGGAAATTTAAGTTAGATATTGGGAAGAAATTCTTTCATGTGAGGGTGGTCAGGCGCTGGCACAGGCTGCCCATGGAGGTTGTGAATGCCCCGAAAAGTGTTCAAGGCCAGGTTGGATGGGGCTTGGAGCAGCCTGCTCTAGCAGAACAGGTGTACTTACTCATGGCAGGGGGATGTGGGGATTTGGATTAAGAGATCTAAAGAAGTTTTTTCACTGTTTCGGTGTCAGACATTGGAATGGGCTACCCAGGGATGTGATGGAGTCACCATCCCTGGACGTGTTTAAGAGGTGTCTGGAACAAGCGCTAGGCAATGTGGGAGTTACAGGGGTAGTGCTGAGCAGATGGTTGGACTGGATGATCTTGAAGGTCTCTTCTAATTGTGATGATTTTATTCTCTCTTTAAGGCCCTTTCTACGATTCTATAACTGTTCACCGCCAGCGCACACACGCTGCAGAGCCGGCACCCCGAGGGCAGTACCCGTGACAGCCCCTCGCAGTCACACAGGACACACCGCCGTGTCCCTGCGTGGCTCCGGGATTAGTGCAGGCCCACCCGAGCGCCCTGCAGCCGCGGCCTCGGCGCCGGGGCCCGCGCTCCCGAGCAGCGTGCGGCGGGAGCCCCGCGGCGGCCCGGGCTGCCCGGGGGTGCCGGAGCCCGGCGCGGGGGCCGGGCCGGGCCGGGCAGGGGGTGTGGAGCGCCCGCCTCTCGCGGCTCGCAGCCGGAGCCTCCCGCGGGCCGGGCCGCGTACCCAGAGTGCAGCAGGCGGCCGGGCGGGCGGACCCAGCACCCCGGGCAGCCCGGGCCGGCTCTGCCCGGCGCAGCGGGAGCCGGGCCCAGGCGGCGGCGGCGGCGGCGGCGGCGGCGCGGCCCAGAATGCGGCACTGAGATGCTCCTTCCCCCGGCAGCGGCGGCGCCCCGGGCCCAGGCGGCGGCGGCCCCCGCGTGGATGAGGCTCTGGAGCCGGCGCTTCGCCCTGCACAAACATTTCTATAGGACTCATTCGCCCTGCTGAGGAGATCGGCCCAGACCGGCCGCTTTCCCTCCCCTCCTTTTCCCCGCTCCCCCGGAGACCGCCGGCCCGGCGCGGCGCGGCCCGGCCCGCATGGCGGCCCCCGGCGGCGGCGCCTCGCCGCTGAGCCCCGCGCTGGTGGGGCGGCTCCGCCGGGAGCACGAGAAGGTAAAGGGGCTCCGGGGCCGGGCCGGGGGCGCGGGGGGCGCGGGCCGGGCCCGGGGGGCCGGGGCGGGGGACGGCACGTGGCCGCGTGACGTCACGGGCGGCGGGCGAGGCGGGCCGGGGCACCCGGGGACCACCGGGGACCCCCGGGCCGGGGACACAGCCCCGGGACACAGCCTCGGGACTCAGCCCTGGGGACAGAGCCTTTCGGGACACAGCCCCGGGACAGAGCCTTTCGGGACACAGCCCTGGGGACAGAGCCTCGGGACACAGCCCTGGGGACAGAGCCTTTCGGGACACAGCCCCGGGACGGAGCCCCCCGGACACAGCCCCCGGGCACAGCCCTCAGGACACACTCACTCCCCCGGGGCCGGCCGGAGGGAAGGCCCTGCCCGCGCCCCGTGCCCCGCTGCTGCCCCGCCGCCTGCCGTGGTTAGCAGCGCGCCCACGAACGCGTGTTTTTATCCTCTCCGTGATTTTCCGGCCTCCGGGACAGTCCCGCCTTCCAAACTGCCCGGCCGTGTCTGTGACCTGCGTCATGCCGGAGGCAGCGTGCTCCTGGGCCAGCCTGGAGAGACCGTGTGTCTAAACTTAGTTATCCATGACCTGCGTTAGGAGTCATTGCTTATATTCGAAATGGGTTTCAAAGAACCAGATTTTTCCGCAGAAATTATTCGCAAGAGTTCATTGGCTGGTTCCACCTGAGACCATAGCACAAAACTCAGGAATACTTTTCCGTGTAGATTACACTCATGATCTAATTTAAATGGGTCCTGAAAACCTAAGGAGTGCAATTTGGGGCTTGTAGATTCCAGCCTCGCGGTGAGTTGTGTGTGGGTGCAGGAGTCACTGGAAATAACTTGTGGTGATGTGCAGGGTGTTGTTGATACAAATAGTCTGCAGACCTTTTGCTTTTTCTGCACATGTGATTAAAATTATTTTAAGCAGATAGTAAGATGGACATTAGATTTCCTCAGTTATAATAGAAGGATTTTATCTCCATCCTGTATTTTTTCACATGCTGGTTTAGTTGAGAAAAAGAGTTAACACCTACGGAGTATAAAAATGTGCCTTGTCTGGAATATTGTGCACACAAATACTTTTGAATACCTGTTAGATCATTACTAAAGCACCTGTGTAGCCAACTGAGTGTTTATGTGGATGAACAATAAGAGGGTCTGCTGGAATCCTCTGCATCATCTGCCCTGCAAGGACTGGAACCCATCATGCCAAGAATTGGTGATAGGAGCTCACCTGCTTAGGCTCCTTTGGTTAATTTTCAGGATGGTGGAATCTGGTGAAGAAAAATTTCTCTGGTGCATTAGTGTCAGGCATAATGTGTAAGCGCACGTCTGCCATAGCCACAGAGAATTATTCCCAGTTCCTGGTAAGACCTCTCTGTAAGCAAGTTTAAGACTCTTCTTAAACAGATCTGCTCCAGTGGAAAAGAGGCCCAGGAGACCATTAATTAAGCCTCTGTTAGGCTGATGTACCAAAGTTATATTTTATCATAGGGAAACTTTACATAATTTCTGCAAATTGGCTGAAAAAAATGGAACACTTCAGCTTCAATATGAAATTATACTAAAGAACTACATATCTTGGTTACAATGGAGTGTTGTGATGAAGATATAGTAGACTTTCCCTCTATGCAATGAATATATATAATTGGATTACAACGGTATTTTCAGTTACAAAAATATTGTATTTTAAGATGGAGGAGGTATTTTCATTTCAGCCAGCTCTTAGAGATCTGTATTTTCCCCACAGAATCACTGAAGTTGAAGGCTCCTGTTTTGTCTCATCACAGAGATGAAGGAGAATTAGTCACCCAGTACTTCAGTAAACTAGTAATTGTAGTGTGAGTATCATAGAAAATAGTAAAGTTACTTAGCCAGAACAATATCTCTATATACTGGCAGGCAAATACATTTCTTTTAATTACTGGGATGTTGTGCTGTCCCAGTGACGCTTGATTAAGTGCAAGGAAACCTATTTATTCCCATTAATCTGAAGGCAATTTTTAGTGAAATTGTGGAATACAAAAGTACCTATCTGCAGCATTAAAGATAATATTTGATTTGTGGTTGGTTATTTTAACACCCAGGCCGTTGTACAACCCTGGTTCAGCTATGGGTTTGAGCTTTTAAGTGCCAAAGAGCTGCCCTGGAAAACTTGTGAACTGAGGCTTCCTTCCTGCTTAAAAATACTGAAAGAAAAGGATGTCCATGGCTTTCTGTCTTTAATCTGATGAAGGCTGCAACTTCTAGGTTTAGGACCCCTGGTGAAAAGTAATTTTAATTCTTGTTTAGGACTGCTTGCCTGTTGGACAGATTTCATCTTGTTAATTTGTGGTGATAGTAAGACCAAACTGTTAAAAGCAATTTTCAGTGCTCCTACTAAAGACACTTTGTATAAAAACACGACTTAGAATGTGTATCTTGGGGATAAATTATAGAAGAATATCTAGTAATTTTCATGATAAAGACCATCATTGGAAGCACAATGCCTGCATAAAGTTTTCAGTATTTCTGTAAGAAGAGTATAATGTATGTGTCATGGATTACTTGTAAAAGCAATATATGTTAGCTGAAAATACTGCAGTAAATCTATTGCAAGTTAGTACAGGAATTATAAAATGAATATTTAAATAGGAGGTTTCTCATGCTATAGGGCCTACGTTTAAACATAATATTTGATATACATTTATTCCTGCAATCAAGTGGGTTGGGATTACTAACTGATGGGAAGTTGACAAGTCAGATGTGTTTGATTTGGAAAGACTTGTGTAGACAGTGAATTTACAGTGGGATGATATGTTCTATAGTTTCTGAGCAATGCAATGACAATACGTGTAATGGGAGACATTACAGAGCCAATTAGACCCAAGAGACATTTGCAGAGTGGAGACACAGGCATGGAGAATCTAAAGGATTCCAATATTAGATTGCAATATGATTTTTTTTTTTTTTTTTTTTATGGCACAGACAAACACACTTTTTTGTTTTCCTTGTAGAAAAATTAGGACAAGGAAGTGACTCTCCTGTCACTCACCATGACAGCAAAGCACAATTAGATTGAGTGCAGCTCTTATTTTAACTCATTGGCTATTGTGCATTATGGCATATTCTTAATTTTTATTAATTTAAATGGTATAGCTGTAAAATCTTTAATTTCTGAATGATTTTCGAGATTCTGGGTACTTAAAGTTTTTTGACAGTTAAAAAACTTGTGAGTGGATTATGGAGAAACAAATCACAGAATCCTAAGCTTACACTCTTTTAAATTGTTTCCTCTTCTTACGTGATTTACTTGGGGGCTGACTGCTTCTGTTTGTCTTTTCCAAGTAATATCTGTGCTATGAAATCAGTAGCTTGGCAGTTTTAGAGCTGTTCCTGCAGTCTGAAAAGGAGCAGTGGAGCAGAGTAGGGCCTTGTTCACTTCATGCTGCTGCAGAAGCCTCTGGAAATCAGGAAGTGCTTGCCTGTAGACTCACAGATGAGACTCAGATGTGCTTTGCAGTGCAGTGTCTCCCATGGTTTGCACTTTTTCCAAACTATGTCCAAGTTCACAGAATCCAGAGAGCGCCTGGGTATGAGCCACCAGTGCAGCAGGACTTCATTTTGCACAATAACTGTTTGAGAAAAGAGAACAGTGTCTAAAGCTTGGTTTAATGTGCTTTTAAAAAGAACCTGTGTGAAGCTTTATTTGCTTTTTAAAAGGCACTTGGACAATTACCTTTTTGGAAATTGTGATGACATGCGCTCCACCCTGTCCACCGGTTCCAGTAATGTTTTTTTAGGTTCTGCATTCAAGTAAAAGCCCCTAATTCAGTCATGATCTGGAAGCTTTTTGTGGAATACTTATTGTTCCTCCAGTGTTAATTGATCATCACTTTTACTTTTTTAGTCAATATTTGTCCAAGTTCTTATTACTATGAGTTAAATACCCACAAGTTTATATAGTGCCAGGAGCTGTGAAATAAATTTACAGATCTTCAGTAGGTTTTTTAATGGTAATTGGAGGAGGCTTGACAAAAGAGTTTAAAGAGCATTGCCTTTATTCTGGAGATGGCAAGCCTGTGTGTGTTCAACCTCATTGGTAACTAAAATGTGTAGATGAGATTATATGCACAGAATTTAAGTTTTATTGAATTGTGCTGCTATTACAGCTGTCTGCAGAGGCTGTGAGTAGATGCAGTGACCAGGGTACCATTTGGGAATGGTCTTCAGTATCTTTGCAGATCTCCATTCTGTAGGTTAAGCTCATAACCTGTCTTCTCAGGTCTGTTTGGATGCTCCTCATCTCAAGTACTTCTTTCATCCTTTGAGGTTGTGAAATTGTACTTTGTTTCTGTCTGAGCTTTTAGTCTGTTTAGTCAGTGTTTCAGGTGAATCTGCCGGCTCAGAGCTTACCTCTTGATGCCCTCAGAGCAGCTTCGTGTTTGTTTGGTTGCATTGAGACACTGCTGCACTGTGCAGGTGTTACTTTTGTAGTTCCTCTTGTCTGTTAGCATAGGCTGCAGCACAGGAGCAACAGTCTCAGACACTTGCTCAACATTTTCTTTAATGATCATGTGAGTTGTCCAAGTGACTTAAAATTGAACAACGTGTTTATCTTTTTATGTGTACTTTTTTCACACAAACTTCAGGGTTTTCGGGTGGCACATTTGTGACAGCAGTCAGTGAACTGGGCTGGGATCTAGCTTAAAAACAAACTTTATTGTGACCTTTTTTCCTTTTTTTTTTCCCTCCTTCCTGGACTACTTTTCATCCACTGTGGATTCCTGATGTGGTTACAAATGGCTGTCAGCAGATTGTCTCGGGGTTGGGAGGATGAGACAGTGGAAGTGAGTAGCAGGAGCCAGGGAGGGAGGATGCTGAGTTTACTCAGGACTGTGGCTGAAAGCTGAACCACAGCCTGCAGCTATGTCTGTGAGGCAGGTGTCACAGCTCATGGCAATTTTAAGCCAGTTAAGCTTAGGTTTTGCTAGCAGCATAGTTTTTACACCATAAACTCCATCAAAGCTTGCAAAACCTGCTTGAGATGTTGACTTGCTTAGATCATAGAGTTCTGTGCCTGTGCTGGTCTGCTGCTCTCTGGGTACCTCGGTGAGCCTGGGTATGGTGCAGCCACACAAATATATTTACCTGACCTCAGCTAAAATACTGAGTTCTTTTTTCTGTCTCAAGATGAGATTACAGACATGGACACTGGCTTGCTGCCAGTGAAGGATGAGATCTTACTCTGTTCCTTGCTTGCCCCACTCCAGTTGGTCTGGAGTTAGTGGAACTCGCTCAGCAGAAGACATCCTGCTGCCCATGGGGTTTTTCACTGTGTAGCATTTTTGAGCTCCCCAAAATAATTTTCATCAGAACTTAGTATTTATTTATTGATAAATAATAGTTCTGTACTACTTTTTCAGCAAAACTGCAAGACCCAAAGGTGTATACACAATTAATAAGAAAATGTAGATCTTCACTTGTTTCCTTGTAAAGAAAAGTAAAAATTGTGGCTATAGTTCTAAGTAAGATTTTTTACTTCAGGAAAAAATGTTTGCCATGATTCAGATTTCTTTCTCTCTTTTTCTGCAGTATTCTTTTTACACATATTTCTTCAAAAGGCAAAAGTTTCCACCCAAAGGGAGTTTTATGTTAATAATTTGTTGGAATATAGCATTTTTGAGTAATATGATTTAATAAATGAATATGAGAGCTCAGAAGTGCTTTCTTCCTTTTGCATTAGATCATACAGTGTGCCAACAGACTGAAGAATTTTTAATAGTTTTATTTCATTTTTTGATTGAAAATGGGGCTCTAGGAAAAACAATTGTACAGATGTTAATTTCTGTCTTTCTCCATCAGTGATTGCTGTGTTCTAGGCAAGTACTGTGTAGTTCCTAGAGGATAAAATGAAAATTCATTTTGAATGTTTATTTTTTTTTCTGTGGCTTGTTACATCCTTGTTACCAAGAGATGATTAAATATTTGACCACCCATTAGTGTTGTTCTGTAATGTAAAGTGGTATGTGAACTGATAATTTCTTGGGTAAAATTTTAGTGTTTGGGTTACAAGAGGGAAATCTCATGCATGAGTTGCATGGCAGAGAGGGTTTTGATACTGCAAACATTTCCAGATGGAGGCAGCTCATGTGCATGTATTAACCATAGTAAATACTTGAATGTGGAATATTTAACATTTAGAACTATGCAGAGTTGCAGTCACCTGAAGGAAGTCAGTAATGGAAATGATGTTGGATTTATCATGAACCTTGCAAACATGGACCTGCATTTCAGGAAACCAGCACACACTGGTGGCAAGTTCTGAACAGCAGGACCTAGGTTGAAACAGAGATATTTTACAGTCCCAAATGGCAGGGACAGTCTCCTGAAGGCAAGTCATTGGTTTTAGACTTTATTAGACCCTTACTTTAATTACCGCCTCATTACTTGCTTTGCTTCCACAAAAAGTATTCCATACTGTCATTTTTCCCTAAGTAACTGGAAATGTGATTGAAAGGGATGTTTAAAGTGAGACTAATTCAAGATTAAATAGTCACAAATTATATTATTGCTACATGTAAACAAATTACTTGCATATCTGATTTTATTCAGATTACTTTTCAAGTGGTAAATAATGCTTTATCACTCATATAGTGCTCTTACATCTTTAGAGTGCTTTTCTCACATTAATTAATCATCATTAAACACTCTGAGGTGGGTAGGTTAATACTATTATCCCCATTTTGCAGATGAAGAAATGTAGACTGAGAGGTTGTGATTTGCTCAAGGCCATATAGAAGAAACAGAATCAGAGCTGGGATTAGATCTGTGTCCCTAGCTTCTAATTTCAGAAGACCAGCCAGATTGTGAGCCACAGTTTTGAAGCAAAATGCTCAAGTGTGCATGTAGAACCAGCAGACATTTGCTTGGCCTAACTTGCAACTTGTTTAAAGGGAAACTTTTTTTTTGTGCTGTGCTTCACATTTCCACCTTCATACTTACAAGTGTGGAAATGGCCTCTCATTCATTTAGGACCTCTTCCTAATTGGATGTGACATTTTTATTTTCATCATTTTCATTGAATTTGACTTCCATCTTGGAAACTTAAAAATTTCTACTTCTCTGGACTTGAACATAACTGTACGGCTCACACAGAGCGGGATTAGCATTGGTACCCCAAGCTGCCTGCATCTGCAGGTGATGCCAGGACCAGCTCTGTTACTTAAAATTTTCACAAGCTGAGACATAAATAAGGTTCTGACTTGGCAGCTTGTCTTACTGCTGTTCAGAAGGGATGAGAGAGAATTGGCCTCTGTGTGCTAAACCCAGCGCCTTTGTAGGTTATGCCTAGCTTGCATGCCCCCCACCTTGGAGAAGTACCTGAATAAAACAACGTAGTCATGGAATGGAGAGAGAACTCTTTGTGCATCACTTTGTTAATCAGAAGCATCACAGAGATTTGTATTCAGCTGTTAGTAATGGGAGCCCTGTGGAAGTAAGAGATAAGGAAAAATAAGGTGCAGGAAAGAAGTGCTCTAGTATAGGAGGGTGAAGACGTGCTGGGCTGATGTGGGATAGGTTAGAGACCCATGGCACGTACAGGTGAGGATCTGCTTTGTGCTACAGCATCCTTCTCGCCTGTCCTCATTGCCCAGGAGATGTTGGAAGTGATGGTCGAGCGTGGCTGCTGAATTAGGAGCTCTGGCTTCCCTTCCCAGCCCTGCCCACAGCCAGTGGTTGTAACTCGGCCTGCAGAATGAGTGCAGTGCTTTTTCAAAGTGCTGCCCGCTTGAATTCATGGAGCAGATTTAGGGAAGGTAGCATGTA
The DNA here is from genome assembly GCF_048771995.1 of Taeniopygia guttata. NCBI lineage: Eukaryota > Metazoa > Chordata > Aves > Passeriformes > Estrildidae > Taeniopygia > Taeniopygia guttata. The sequence continues at coordinate 14,578,476 of NC_133036.1, forward strand.
AGATAGACTGGGAAGGGAGAATGTGTTGCAGAGAAGGAATTCTCTGTCTGTTCAGCTAATGAAGTCCTTGGCTGGGTGACAGGAGTTGCCTGGGGGTGATTTGGAGTCATTAGCCTGCAATCTGCCCTGGGATCACACTGGCTCGGTGGAGCTGGGGACACCTGGGACCTGATCACAGGTCTAAAGCTGATCCTCGTGCTCTGTGACATCTGCGAACGAGGGATTCCCTAAAAGTAGCAACACAGGTATCCCTAGAAATAGCTCAGGCACGTAGCAGTGAGAGCAGAACAAGCACATCATCTGCTGGTTTAATCCAGCAGGAATTCCTGCAGGGATGGCCTCTCCCCAGTTGCCAGGGAGCTTGTGGACCTCGCAGATGTAGTTCTGGTGGGTCAGGGGCTTGAGAAGCACTGCATTTTGACAACCTGCTGTTGGTAGAAAGGAGGGAAGCAAGATATTTGCCTATTTGCTTTCTTTTAAGACTATGGAATATGTTTTCTGACAGTGGATCCTGTTTTAATAACTAGACCCATGATTAGGTAATGTTAAATCTGCTGCAAGAATAGTTTAATAAATATTTTAGTATGCAGATAAGCCACTGATAACCACGTGCATTCACAAGCTCATACAGTTTTATGCCTAAAAGGGGAGAATTCAGAGTTTGTTGGTACTACTTCACAGTGATGTGTTAAAAGTAAGGCATACTTGGTGGCACTAGCTGTCCAGGTAAATTGAACTCAAGTGAATAAACAAGCAGGTCATTTATTTTATTTACCCTAAAAGGGTTTTTCATTCTTTAATTGTAACTCTGGATATAAATTATGTGTGGAAGATAGACTAATGATTTTCCTGTGTTTGATTAAAGCCAAAGACTCAAAGATTTGTTTATATATTTATCTATTTGTTTCTTTGCTGTGATAAGACCAGTTGTTATCCAAACAGTGAGACTGACCTAATAAAGGTCATATGCATAATTGATCTCCATCTTTTTTTCAATATTTATTCTCTCTATTCTTCTAATAGACTTCAGTTCCAGGAGTGCAGCCTGCAACATTTTTAAGGTGGTATATTTTAGCACTTCTGTAAAAGGTCTCATTTTATGCTGGCCAGTGAAATGAAAAGGTTTGTTGTTGGTTCCACCCTTTGGTATCCCTTCAAGAGAGATTATATCGAAGAAGAAGAATTAAATTAAAATTGATTGGTGTTATTGATTTTCTCTTTTTTTTTTTTTTTTTAAAGGGGGATAAAGGGTGGTGGAAACAGCATATGCCCCTATGCTGTTTTACTGATGGACGATTTCTTAAAAACATAAAAAACATATGTGCCCAATTTACATATTTACTAATTAAAAAAGCTTCCTGGAAACATTAAGTAGACTATCTTCTGCAACCTTTAACATTGTGGCTAATGGATATAGCCTGGAAATTTTCATAGAAGGTCCTCTAAATAATGTAAATGATTATGAATATGTAACTAGTTAATATGCAGCTACGAAAGGATTATCATGTAGAGGTTAATGAACATGCTGCTCTTATGGTTTGCAGGGCTTTTCTTTTTGTGCTTTCAGCTCACTTCATGCATGGAAAGTCATGTATTGGGAATGGAAAGCTTCCTGTCTTTTCCATCTTCATCTGAAATGGGGCAATTAAATTGAAACTTTCTTAAAGGATTTCATAAACATTTTTGTATGCTAAATTATGTTGTGTACTTCACAATCACTGCCAAATGTGAAAGGAAGAAGGATGTGGATAGAATAGGTTTGGACTCCTTGACTTGTTAGTGATGGACTCCAGTGTGCCTTAGCTTTGTTATCAGACAATTTATGTCTTCTGCAGAAACTTTACTCTTAAAATGGGCTTCATATTAATAGTATGAATTAGATTTCTGGCTTGATGTCCTGTACAAGTCTGTGTATTTACTCTCAAGCTTAAAAATAGTTGCCTTGCACATTAAGGAAGATATTTTGCTAGGCATTTGATTTGTAGGAGTTTAAAGCAAATGATAAATTTAAACTTGGCTTATGTGGGATGAACTACCTGGCTGACTTTCCTGATGGATTATGAAATAACGTAACCACAAATGTAAAGCTGATCCTTTTCATTTAAGAACTTTGCTCTGTTTAAAGAATTATTAGCTCACAAAGTAGTCCCATTTTTTTTACTCCTCCATGAGTAGGAAGTGCAGGGTCTGAGATCTGTTGTGCAAAAGCTGCACATATGCTAACTGAAAAAAAAAAGTCTTTCATTCTGTTGTTTGAAAAAAAAAAAAAAAGAATTATCTGCTCCAGTGATTTCAGTGGTACTTGAATGTATGTTATTGTTTTCTCTGCAAATTTTCTCATTAATTGCTTTTGAATGTTAGCATTATTTTGGCTATAGGAAAAACGAAATTTGTAAAAAACGAATCTAGAAAACGCTTATATTGAGAAACTGTCTAGACATATTTAACTGCCTCATGGCTTCATTGCATTTCATATAATTGAATGAAATTGTTTGTGTTGTATTTTTGGTAACTATTATTCAGAGATCAGAATATGTTTTGAAAGACAAAATCTCCATGTAATTGTGGCAGAGAAGGTCACAGGTTTCAGCATCCTGCCTGTTTGCTATATATATAGTCTAAAAATTGCAGTTAAAAAGGTAAAAATATTTAATCTTAACAGTGTGCTTTATTTTGTAAATTCTTTTGTATTTCTTGGAAAAGCCTGTGACATAAGGAAGTAAGTTTGACACCCAGAAAGACGAGAAGCCAGCAGCCCATCATGGTGTCAAATATCCAAATTTACACTGCACAAAGTTAATTTGTGCTTTTTCAAGTTAAAGTGGCCAGTGGAAACAGTTGTTGATGTAGTGATAGAGAAAAAATGTTTTTGCTGATGTGAGACTTATTTGTTTTGCTTTTTAATGACTGAGTATGGGAGTTACATTGATGTCTTGTTATAATTTATGTTGTTTTCTTATTCTGCAAACGTGTAACACTGAAATAGATCGGCAGATTGCACAAACTGCTACTTACCTCAGATCGTGTGTCACATAATAGTTATGGAGCAGGTATTGCACCAAAATAAGAAGTGAAAAGCTGTAATTTTTTTCTGTGGTTATCACTCTGCATTAGCCTGTGATAAAGTGTGCTGCTTAACAACGGCCATTCACACGCCTTTGCCCTGACAAATAAAAATGTGGATAGAGGCAGCACCAAATCTGTAAAGCTCCTGTTCTAGTTTCTGATGCATTGACATTGCAGCTGTGTGCTTAGCTTTGTTTTTTTCATGAGTAGTTATCTGTTTTAATGACAGGTGGTCACTGGCTGCCAAGAAAAAATCCAGCACTGGTAAGTAAAAAAAGTCTACGTGTCTAAAATACTGATGAGTAACCTAGTTATGTTTTAGTAAAGTATTGCTGTTTATTCTGATGGGAGCCAAATCCTGCTAGCATGTTTTGGGGATTGTAGTTAGTGATAGCTTAGAATTGTTGCAATGTTCTCTCCTTAAAATATATTTATTTCTCACTGATACAATTGAATTACAAATACAGTGAGCCTCAGTGTTTATACTTCTGCCTTAAAAACCTATCTCATCTGTCATTTTTACCCAAGTAACCTTGTTGGGTGAATGCTTAATCTGCCTGAATGGTGAAAAGATGCTCCCAGGGTAGAATTATTGTTGTTTTCTAACTATGGAGCAAGTAGGGAAATTCCACTTGCTCCCCTCCATGTGCTGAAACAATGTGGAAAGTAATGTTTCACTGATACCTTCCCCCACCAAGTAAAGTACATGCTAAAGCTTAGTTTTTAATACTTAAAATAAATGGTTTGTTATATACAAAAGATTATCTCTGGGCATTTTTTTCTCTGTTGGCAATCTGTGGTTAATAGAAAACATACCTAGTAAATAATGGTTTTGTATGACATCTGAGGAAAATGTACATTTAATGGTGAATGAAATCTTATATTATGAGTTACTGTGAGATATAACAGTTGATCTTACAGATATCAAATTACGATATATCCATGCTGTGTTTACCATGATTTTACTGAGAGAACAACAGGAGCTGTCTTGATTATTGTCTGCAGGGTTATTGCAGAATCACAGCAACTGCCCCTTTAGTGGTGAGATTAAACCTTTGGTTATACACCATCAAGCATATAATATTTTAAATTTATTTTAAGAGGCTTTTTCTTCATGCCTGAAAGATCTCCAAGCAAATAATTTATATTTAGTGTGTATCAAATGTTTTTAGTTTAAATGCACATAGGCTGCAAGCGCTGGATAAGAGGAAAAAAAATCAAGGCAATCTATACACATCATCATATTAAATTCTGACTATTGGCTCGCAAAAATAATCTAAAACTAATATGTTTCATTTATGTTTAAAATTCAGAGGCTGCATTAATTTTCAATAAGGGAAATATTGAAGTGCCTCCTGGTGCTGCTGTGGTGAAGGCAGGCAGGCTATCTCCAGATCATGCACTTTCTCAGGAGCTTCACAGTGTCTGTGCCTACTGGCTCCTGTGAAATTCTGCATGTGCATTCTTCCACTCAGAGACAGTGCTTTTCAGAAATAAACTATTTGGCAGAAAGCTGCAAAACTTGAACAGATTTTTGAGCATTTGGAAAATTGTGACAGTCATTTTCCTTTTTACAATGGTTGAGGTTTGTGGAGTGGCCTGGGAGTGTTGGCATTGGAAGGAGGAGTTGCTCTGTGTTCGCTTTTGTGCCAGCTCTGGCAATGACCCCTTGAACTTGGGGGTTTTGGGCATAGAACCTCTAATGAAAAAAATAACTTACCGATTTCTTTTACATAGAAAAGCAGTTTTTATAGCATCCATACAATCTTTATTTCATAAAAATAATTTAAAATTTAGTACTCTTATTTAGATCTTGATTGTGCAAGAGCTGAGTGCTCTTGTTTCAACTGAATAATTTGTTCACGTAAGACCTTTTAAGTAGTCAGTGACACAGAAAGATGTTGAATAGAATTGGGTGAATAACAATAGGGTTTTAAAATGCTCAGCTTCAATATATTTCCATTAAATTATTTTCTTTCCCATTTTTCAGGGCACTTTTTGAAGTATATTTCTAAAGCCATGAATCCAGTAATGGGTTGGGTATGGGATTAATAGATAGACATGCATTTCCCCTTCTAGGGACATATTCATAGCTGGAATCCCAGGATTCTTCCTCCCTGTTCCCTTTGGTTCTTCATTGCCTGTTGTGGCAGACTAGCACAGGCACACCCCAGCACTTGTGAAAGCATCAGCTGTACATGAAGAGAGCTTTCTTCCTTAAGTAATGCTGTTTGAGGCTAGTTATTTAAAATGATCAATTTGAATTTTCTTTATCTGCATGACCCATTTCAGGATGTGACCCCATTGCCGTGGTGGAGGTTAGCTCAGCAAGGGGCAGCAGTCCCAGGACAAAAAGCAGGATGCTTTGCTTCTAAAGTGGCACAGCTTCTGTGACAAGTGATTTCTCCTGGACCCTGGTCAGACTATTGAGTAACACGCAGCTGTCAGACCTTAGTGTCTTCAGGTTAATGAAGAAATGCTGAGTGACTTTCAGCCATGAAATGATGGAAATCCTGCTATGAGTGAGGGATTTTCATGCCAGGCTCTTCCCGTGGAATCCTCTCCTGCATTTGAGACATACTGCCAGGCCTTGCTTTTCAGTGGCTGCTTGGAGTCCATTTCTCAAATCCAGATCTCTCGAGGCGAAGGCTGGGTTCTGTAAATAGCATTAAGTAATTGATTGTTATTGTTGACACCAAGTTTTCATTATATTCCTTCCTCCCCCAAAACATCTCAGTGCATTTTGCTAAGATTCATGAGTTTGTCCTTCTTCTTTGAAGGAAGTGAATTATGTTTTCACTCTTATGTGGGCAACAGACAGAAAGACTTGCCTGAAATGTCTTGGAGAAATCTGCTGTCGGAGCAAAGCAGCAGCCAGCATCTTCTGTAAATCAGTTATGTGGAATATTGTTTTAATGTCCAAGTGGCATAAAAACCTAAATTCTTTTTATTCAGGATGAGTTCAACAACTTAAAATAGGTATAAAGTAGGGTGGTTACAGAGTTCAACTGTGAAGCAAATGAGTGCAACATAAGAGTATCAGATAATTTTTCAAAATGAATGCTGAAAAAGATTTCACTCTGCTTATGAATCTAAGAAAATCAATGGTAATATTTTGAGAGTTGTGTTATCAACTATGACATTCATTTTTCAGCACATTTATAGATTGCTTTCTTGAATCATCCTCAGAAAACCTGTAATTTACATCTTGGGTCAGCATTGTTAACTGTGCTGCTCTGTGCTTTCAGTTGCCTTTTATTGCAGAATTTACTACCATATATATGTTTATTGTTTGGAAGTACAAGTAAACAATATCATCAAACCTGACATTTATATGCCAGCTACTTCATGGAGGAGCTAATTTCTGACCATCTTTAGAATGGCAGGGGTCCATTAAAAGACTTTTCCCAGACAAATTTAAGTATTTAAAAATGCCTTTATAAAAAAAGGCTTTTTAAGAGGGAGTGTAGTTGTTTATTTTCCACACAGTAAAATCTTTGCAGCCACTGAAGTGCTGTTTCTTGCAAAGTCCTGTGAAAGTCCAGGTGTCTGCCAAGGGAATGAATATCTTTTCCCAGTTCACCAGACCATTTCTCTCCTGGGTAGCAACATGTAGCATGAGTCTTATTTAGAAGGGATGCTTGAAGATGTGACAGAATCTTGGAGGTTGAGCCATCTTTCAGGAGTGTTGGCTCCTGATAGGAATACAAAGTTCATGGGAAAATCAAAATTAAAATTTTGCTTATTTATGTCAGCTCAAACCAAGGTCAATATATGAGCTCTGTATTACAAATGATAATTTGAAGAATTTGCCTCTTAGAAAGCATAAACTGGATTTTCAGCTCTTTTTCTAAATACTGGTGGTGTTATAACTTGGACTTGAACATGGAGTCAGATACTCCAAATCCTAGTGAAAGTACTGCTTTTTTGCACCATGAAAAATTCTAATTCTGAATGAGACATGTACGATGTAAAATAATAATTTACCTATCTCAATACACATTATTAGAAAATAATATAGCTATTATGTTTGTCATCCCATGTCTTTTATAAATGAGTTCTTAATCTGTCAGCTGTTTATGTTAGAGTAAAACAGTTAATTTTTCTGTATTTTTGGTATGTTTTTGATTTACTAGCAGAAAACCATTAACTCTTTACTTTAGCTGGGAAATTGAACCAACTTGAATTTGTCAACAGGAAGAAGGTGGAGAGTGACTATGAGGCTCTTCAGGAACGACTCCAGACATTGCCTGACAAGTTGTCCTACGATGTCATGGTATGTACATGGCAAAGGTCTCACAAGAAAATGGGCTAAAGCTGTTAAAACCTGGGCTGCCTCCACTGGAGGTGAGGTGTTAGTCAGGTTGCCAGTACTTAGTAATGTTACATTTACTATGATAATAGTTACACCTTTGCTTTTGTTTCTTTCTCTTTTCTTTGAAATCCATTATAAATTACAGTGTTACTGACAACTGAAAGCTGATGACATAAATGCTTAACACAAAACCTGACATGTTTGATATGTAAATCTATTGTATAGAAAATGATAATTATGACTGAATTACAGTACTTAGTCATTTCCTAAGAAGCAAGTGGCTGTAGTATTTCCTGATTCATGGAAATAAACCCTAGAACATTGATTTTTACATAAAAAGGTGCTGCTAATTTTTGTTCCACCGATCTTCCTATTGACATAGTGATCTTTTCTGGTGCTCTGAATCTTCCATAACAACTGCAGAGCTCCCTGTATAAAATGTGCCCTGTTGGCTTGCACTCAGTAAAATTTTGAACAAATTGGCTTGTCTTTCTCTTTGTTTCTCAGATTAAACTCAAGATACATCCTTGAAGGCAGGGAAGTTGTACTGCACATAACTGAGTGGCTGATTCAGCACTCGGTGCCTGGCTGCTGCCTTCCTTGGCAGCCTGGTTTAGATATAGAGTTGTTTTTTCAGTAAGACAGCGCTGGGAGGGTTTCCCTTTGCTGTGCTGGTGATACAGCTCTGGATTTTATGTGTGTATTCCATTTGTCATGTGTGTATGTGTGGCCATAAAGATGTGCTGTTTCAAAGCATAGAAACCCTCCTATTTTTAAAGAAAGCTAGATAGTGCTTATTCTTGGTTGAAGCAGCAATATTAACTCACATCTGTTACTTTAAATGTATAGAAGCAGTTCCTATCCTGTTAGCCAAATATTTTCATATGCTTTTAATTTTGCTTAATTTTGCTTTCATCATTTTGGGGGAAGAGTGAACAGGCAGCTTGTGCAGTCTGCTACTTTATAACGAAGTCAGGGAGGGCACACATGTAGGAAAAGCACATTCTGCATAGTCTTAGTGTCAGGAGAACTGTTGCCAGCACTGGGACCCTCCTGGATATGGAAGAGAGGGAAGATTGCTTTCCAAGGAGACAGATCCACTAGGCTAAGTGCTCTGCTTCAGCACAAACACAATGAGAAAACAAGTGGCTGTGCTGAGAAACTGAGGAAGAAGGCAGAAGAATAAAGTAGAGGGAGCTGGTACAAACCATCTGAGATAGATCGTTACCCCAAAAAGAGAGAGACTTGATGTGGATGTGGACTTTATGCTATCTCCATTTTAGATATAATTTGATTCTGGTTTCCAAATTTCTTCACAATTGAAGCGCACAGGCAGCCAGGCAGGTGGCAGTGGGCTTGGGGGTCAGAATGCCAGGGCTGGTGCAGGGGGCAGGAGTGGGGGTGACCAGGGCTCCTCCTCACCCAGAAGACTTGCCCAAGCACTGCCTTTAAAACTGGGCAGTAGAAGATGTCTTCAGTTGTAAAACCAGTGTCCTGGATGTTGCAATGCATGTGAAAATGGGAGATTCACATTTTAGGAAGCAGATGTAAAGTTCTAAAATGTGTTTGTCACCTATGTACTCCTGCTTGAAGTGTCCTGGTTTTCCTACTTGTGTCTATTGTCCTTGTGCTTGGAGAGCAGTTAGAGGGTGAGAGTTGTTTGTGAAGCATCCCTGGAAGGTCAAGGTTTGCAGCACGGTGAATGACCCAGCAGAGTGAGATTAAACACTGGCTGTGGTCCTGCTGGGAGCCCCAGTGTTTTACACTGGAGTTTCTGGGCATTTGCTATTAGCAAGACAGATTCTGAGAAGAGCACCTCATCTTTGAGTTTATCATACTTATTTAAGTATTATAAAAAATTTTAGCAAAGCTAATCTGGCTTTTATTAGGAAATGAATGTAGTCTGCATATAACAAATAATTTGTGTTATCAAGGTTAATATGTTCAGATGAAGTGAATTTGTTTTCCAAGTGAGCATTCAGCTGTACTATAGTTCTGTGTCACAAAACAAGTTGTCTGGTGAAATTCAAGTTTTCAGATTTTGTAAGTATAATACTAAATTCAAATGGATTTGATAATTTGAATATTTATGAGTTATTCACCAAATAGCTTCTGTAGAATTTTTAGCTTTCTAAAATCTGTGTTTTGCTTTTTTAAAAAACTTAAAATGTATGATTACCAAAGTTTTATTTTCATTAGTGATGTCTGTGTCTTTGACAGGTACCTTTTGGTCCTCTTGCCTTCATGCCAGGAAAGCTTGTCCACACCAATGAGATCACTGTTCTGCTAGGGGACAACTGGTTTTCCAAATGCTCAGCAAAGCAAGCCATTGAGCTGGTTGAGCACAGAAAAAAACGTATGTATGTTTCTGAACATAATTTAATGGTTAAAATTGTGTACGTTGTATTGATGCACAAAATTAATGATATCTGTGCTGTTCTGTTTTTTTTTTCTTTTTGGGAGTTCACAAATGGAAGTCCCATTCAGGTCTAGTATTAGTTTAGCACCTTGTCTTCCATCCTTGCTTGAGACTTGATTGGATATGTCTAATTAGGAAAAGAAACTTAAGTAAAAACCCCCTTTCACTTTTTTTTTTAATATAAAAAATGCTGTGTTTCTTCCAGAAAGAGGAGAGGTAGACACTGCCTTGTGCTTTTGCTCTTAGTTACCTTATTCCCTATATTTTGTTACCTTGTCTTGTTTCTTATTTCTTTGCTGCCTTGTCCTTTGTTTTGGTTATTGTTGGGGTTTTTTTTTGATTTTTTTTTTTTTTTGGCCATGAAGTTTTCCATTTATTTTCCCTCTCTCTCCACATACTTTGCTATTGCTTGTTGTTTTTTATACTTGCTGCTCAGCTGCATTTCTGCCTCCTGCCCTTGATGTTCCTCTGGTGTGGAGTCCCTGGATCTCCCCAGATCCAGTGCAGTTGGTCACCACCAAATTCAGTTACATAAAAACCCATCACAGGGGCAGATAGGCAATTCCTGGGAATTCCTGGGCAATTCCTGGGTTGGTTTCCAGCTCTTTGTAGCTGCTGTTGAGATCTTGGCTTAGAAGAGCCAGGACCAGAGCAAGAGCTGTGCATGGTGCACTTTGGAACTTTATGTTAGAAAGAAGGAGAACCTAAAATATTTGATGTAAATGTCAAGGAAGAAAAAGCACAACAAAATGGAAAATAAATTGGTGCCTATTAGCCTTTCTTTGCTTCAGACAAGTATTTGAGGTGATTTTTTTCATACTGGCTTACCTGTAACCTGTCCCATTCCTCAGTGGGTGCTCTCTGCAGCTTTGTCCTGTTTATATTATAACTACCACAACTATTTATGCTGGATTTTTGTTTGACTGCAGCTATCCATGTTGCTACCTGCAGCAGAATACCCTGGAGGTTCCCTATCTGAATAAGCTTATTTTTCCAATTCTATGCAGGCAGTATTTATGTAAAAATAGTTGAGGATTTTAAAATAAAAATTCATTTGCTGTATTGCTTTAAAATACTCCTTTATGAAGAGCATTGCCAAAAGTATGTAATTTGTGTTTTACCTATTATCTTTCTTAATCTGGTTATCCTGACATAACTTTGCAATTTTCTTTCTTACTGAACTGAATCTACATTATTTATTGTGACTCTTGTGAGTTCTCAGGTCCAGATCTTTTTCTTTGATCATCTGATATTTTTTTCAGTGCTGCAGAATACTTTTGTCACCATTACATTCGGTGAAATCATTTGACCTTTGCATAGTAGGTGTTTGAACATTAAGTAGTCTGCTGGGAGACACACAATAAATGCTGGATTCTTTCCTTTATGATCTTTTAAATTGCATTTAAAATACGAACTCAGAAATACTAATTTCTTTCAAAGCAGAATAGTCATTGATGCTGGATATAAACCCTCCATTCAGCTGATAGTTCACTTCAGCTGTGTGATGGCTGCCAGTGGGAGGCTCCAAAACACTGGTATTAACTAAAACTTTTTTTTAAGGACTGTTCTCAGTTTTAGATGGTAAAAAACATATTAGTACATATGATTGTGAAAAAGGGTTACTTCTTTCCTAGATACATTTTTCTCCCTCAAAAAGTACAACTTACTTAAACTCTTTAAACTATTTTCATGCTAAATGAATGCAACTTAGAGAATATTAGAGATTTTATTAGTTTGTTCTAAGGATAAAAGTTATGTATGTGAAAGACACGTAGGCCATTGCTATGTAATACGTATTAGCTGCTTGTGGCACAAATTTGCAACACTGATGTTTGGAAAGTATTAATTTAAAGTCTCTTTTGTGTGTTTGTTGTGCTGCAGTTACTTTCACAGGTGTGACTCCTGCTTTCAGTGGCCTTTTGGGAGCATAGTTTACTGGGTGCTGTGATTGGGCATTATCATCACATTGACACAATGGGATTTGAGTTTTTGTACATAATCTTTTTGTTTTGGACATAAATTCCAAGAGTAGGTCACACACACTGGAAAAAGAGGGCAGGCTCACTGCAGGGGATTACACTGCCAGCAGTCCTCAACGTCCTGTGTGCCAGGCAGAAGGTCCTAACAGGGCAGAGCTTTTTTAAGCACGTGTTTAAGGCCAATGTGTACTTAAAGGCTTTGATATATAGGAATTGGGGACTAAACAGAGCAAAGAGATGCTCATGCTGAAATAAACCTGGCTATATTTGTTGATGTTTTTTTTCTTCAGTGACCTAAATTTTTTCGCCAATATTACTGTGCTTAATTTAGATGGGTGTTTTTTTTTATAACTAGCTGGTCAGATCTGTTCAGATAACTGAAACAAACTTAATTAGTACAGCCCTAGTAATTCAGTGCTTTAGCAAGAGTTAGGACTATAAGGAAATAAATACAAGGTATTTTCATTGCACATTGTCTCTTGTGTCTCACTCTGCAGAATGAGGAGTGGGAGAGCATCTGTTCAGGTTGTCTAGGGGAACTGTCTGTCAGGTAGAAAGGGGCAAGAGATGCCTAGAACAGTTTTGGGTGTTCTTCCTTACTGGATTGGGGGAGTTTTCCTTCTTGCCTTTGGCTCGTGTGTTGGAGACCTCTGGTCACCAGGGCTGTCCCTGCTGGCCTTGGAGCCCCCCAGTACCTTACAGGTAATTGAAGCAAAGCTCACAGGACATTGTCTTTATAGTTTGACTCCTTCTGTGTATGTTGGGTGCATACAAGAACAGAGGGATGTGAATTTGCATGCTTAAGCAGCAGTACTTGCCAGATAAATCAAACAATACCAGTGAGTATAAAGCCATGGAAGTTAGGGGTAGCAATAAGAGTGTACTATATATAAAAGCTTTAAATATTACTTAGTACTAATTAGGTCATCCTTTTTGTCTTAGTAGTTTTGTTAAATTTGCTTTTTAAAAGAGAATGAGTGAAAAAATGTTTGCTTCTGTGGAGTAGAGAAATGCCCAGCCACTGTAGATTAATTTCTTGGTTAAAATTTATTTAATTGAAAGGAATAATTGAAGGGTGACTATACTGAATTTTAAATGCACTTCAGCTGACATAGCTGAAGAAAGCCCTAGTTTGGGGATACATTTCTGTTTGCTTAGCTTTTGATTTAGATGCAAATTGTTCAGCACTGTGATTGGTTGAAATGTATTTGGTAAAATTTGGGACAGTCACTCATGTCAAATGTTACTTTTTCATCAAATATTGATCGTATCTTCTTGAATAATACTTGAGTTGCAGTAGGTCTTTAGTTTGCTGTGCATTTTTGTGACATTCTAGGTATTTAGTTAGCTCCAAAATAGTGAATAAATAGACTGAAGTTTATAGAATTTCCAAGTATATTTTTAATTATTTTAAATTCATCGTAATTTGTTAAACCAGGTAATACAGATAATGGGAAACACTTCACACATGTGTTTTTGTGTAAAAACGTGAAGAAATAGTGAAGTAGATTAAAGGATATGCACACCAAATTCCATTAAAATAAAAGAAATTAGCTTTTTAAGTATGTCACAGTTTAGCACAACAATAATGCAATTGTACTTTTTTTCTCCTACAATTATCTTGCTTAAGGTACTTCATAATATTTCTGTTCTCCTCAAGGCAAGACTGTATTGTCTCAGAATTCAAAGAGGGAATAAAGATTCTTTTTGTGAATATGGGATTATATCTTTTACGTGTTTGTGATGATATAAATTACATTTCTTCTCTATATCAGTAATCGCATTAATTCTTTAAGATGGGAAATTTTTCATTACAATAGTCCCTGTGGTAGTTACTATAGAAAGAAATTAAATAGATTTTTATTGTAAATATTTGTGGATTAATTCAGTATGCTAGGTATTCCAAGTGTCTAAACATTTTAAAAGGTGGGAAATTAAAGCATGTACACAGAACTAGGAGTGGTTTTATTGTGTTAAAAATTTATCAGATAAAAAAAAAATCCCACTTAAAGGAGAATTGTTGAACTACTTAGCAATTGTGTCTTCAGTATATGTAAGAATACCCTTGCAGTGTCATGCTGCAAATGAATTCATGAAATGAAAATACTGATTACATTAACATACAGTATTGTGATAGTCCCCAATTGTAAATTGCAGTGTGTAACCCCTAATACAAATATTTGTGTCAATCAAAATTGACCGATAGCTCAGGATACAGGGTTTAAAAGATACCATTGTTTTAATTAGATGATCCGGGTGGATGAGGACCAGTTTGAATTTGTTCCTTATCAGCATTTCCAGAAAAAAAGGTTTTGTCTCCAAAACACATGATAGGAAGGCTTTCCATTTCCCATCTGTGAATGAGTAAGGCCTTTAGAGGTTTTAATGTTTTATCCAAGGGTAAAAATACCTTCCGTGATACTCTAAATAATGTAACACTAGCTCGTCTACTCACAGTTTTTGGGGTTAAGAACAAAAAGTGCAGGCAATACTGCAAAAAGTTTCAGCTTTTGCTTTTTGTATTAAAAAAATACAATTTTCTGCTCTTCTTTTGCACAGCAGAGAATAGAATTCTGTTCCTCTGTGCTTTTAAACTTTTTTTTCACCATTTTTTGCGATTATCACTTCTTAGTTTGATAACCTCCCTCAGTTCCTTCCTTACCCTTGTTAAGTTAGGAGCTGATTCGATGCAGTGCTAAGTGCTCTAAATTTGCTCTGCAGTTCCCAGGAGGTGTTTGGCTTCTCACAGGACCACAGTCTGGGTATTTTAACCAGAACACACCGGAACAAAGTAAGGAGAATAGACTCCTTTCTGTAAGTTTCATACTGTGATTCAAATAAGCCCTTACCTTTTTTATGATTCTTACTGGGCAACAGAGGAGTTGTCTGAATGCCACCCTCCTTCATTTAGAAGGAATTTAAATGTATTCAGATAATTCTAGCAATTACATAGGTGCGTGAACTTAAAAGAGAAATGCATTGCATTTACTTAGTGTTCCCAAAGCCAAATTGCCTGTACAAATTTTACGGAAAAAAATCCAAATGACTTTGGTTTTGGTACCAAGGGAACAAGGAAAACAGAATGAAGATTGTCTTTAAAGGGTGAAAAGCTGCTGCACAAAGGGTTGGATTGCATTTTAAAGAACTGGTGCAATTGCTTTTATAAGGAATGAATTTACAGGTCTTGTTGCAAGCAAAAAGAGAGCTTAAATCCATATATACAGGAAGTCATCAGGATTCTCTTTTCACTCTTAAATCCATTTCTAGAAAAATGAGCAGAAAAGAACAGAGAAGGGTGTTTCGAAAAGCTTCTAGTAGATATTGCTTGCTTTTTTATTGCCTGTTTCAAGTAACCCGTGACAGTTGGAAAAGTATTGGCTACCAAAAGTTCTGTTGTTGATTAAATGCATATTTATTGAAAATACATTCAAAAACCCTCAGGTGATTGATCTACTTATGCAGACCCTATAAAGTAAGAAAATAAGTAATGCACTTAATAAGTAATGCCCATAATTTCCATGGTGAGAGTATGAACTACTGAGGTTCTGCCTTCAGGTTATACCGCCTGGTTCTCTTGCTGGAGGAACTGAACCACTGTCAGGAACTGAGGTAGGTGGTTGTTCCTGGCCTATATCAACACTCTATGTATAAATAACTGTGTTTAAAACTGGTTATCTTCTACATGAGAAACTGTGTTAGGTACTGGGAAGATCTTTACTCTAAATCTCAGTTGTATACAGAATTCTTTATTAGGCTTAATCTAAAATTTTGGCCCTGTCACCTATCCTCAAAGGAGATTATTTTCTGTGTTGTATCCATGAGACTCCCGTGAAGACCAGGTACATTAGGCTACAGGTTCGTTTCTGTTTGTCCTGTTTCACAAAGTCTGACTTTTCAAAATAGATCAACCTGTTCTCACTATTCTTGTCTGTTCTTACTATTTAAATCCCAGTGTAACACACAGTTTCCAGAAGTAACTAAAATGATGTCTATGATTCCCCAAATCCTTATAGACAACACTCCAAGGACATTAATGTCAAACTCAGATAATTAAAATTTGTATCCAGCCAAGCTAATTAACCCATTAAAGCCAAAACGCATAGATGAGAATTTGTGTCAGTTTGGCATTAGTACGTTGTCATGTCGTGTAAAATCTGGCTTCGCTGGACTTCATTTCAACAATATGAAATGTGTTCCCCAATTATTTTTTTCCTCTACCAGTGTATTTGTAGCAAGCAGAGGGCTGCTTCTTAAAAATGACTAATCACAGTATAAGGAAATCCAGTCAAGTCCTTTCAGACTAATAAAGGAGCTGGGAAAGAATGATCTAAATGTAAAAAAATCTTGCTGCCTGTAAATATGAAGGACTGCTGTGCAGAGGAAGTCTGCTTACTGTGATTCTGGTTCGAATACCTTTTCCTTTTGGTGGTCCAGGAGAACTGTCCTAGAGGCTCTGGGGGGCTGTGGCACTGAACTATCTTTCCAAGTGATTTAGCTGAGACATGTAAATGGGAACTACACGGGTTCACCTGAAAGCCATGTCAGACTTTCCTCAGATTATTGGATGTGACAAAGTTGGACAACAGCCTCTGGTTCAATCCGTCTTAAAAGGCTCTAAGAAGCTTAAACCACGGGGTAGTAAGAGGAGGAGACTGTGGAACCTCTCTTATTCTACCAATATTTTTGTGGGGGTCTCAATTAATAAAAACCCCTGGAGTTTGTAGTGACTTGTTCCTCACTAGTTCCTGTATATTTCAAAATCCAGTGAATTCCTTTGGAGGCTTTTAGATTGTGCTGTGGCAAGTTCAAAACATGAGACCCTGAGCTTGCCCTGCAGTTAGGTGCATGAGCCTTTTTCCAGGAGACTCCTTCTTTGCTGAGGGGCCTGACCAAGGGAAGGTCTGTGCTTTGGCCAGGCAGGAGCCTTGGTTTCCCTCTGGCAGGGGAGGTGTGAGCAGCCCAGCAGACTGGCTGGGGACGCGAGGCCAGAGCATCACGCTAATCCCAGCTGTCCGCTGCCTCGCTGTGTGGCCTGGGGCAAATCACTTAAACTGTCTGTTTCTTCATCTGTGAAATAGGAGAGAGTTATGCTCACCTCCCTCGCAGGGCACTGGGCAGATTAGTTAATGCTTGTACAGCATTTTAAAATAAAATACTGTGTAACTGTTCGGTGTCCTCACCTAACAGAGCAAGCCAGCGTGCACCTGTCTGGGAAGCAGCATCACAGCCTGGTGCTCCAGCAGCAGCATAACCTATATTGTTAAGCAATATTTAGATATGCAGGCAAGGAGTGAGACACTTGTGGTGGTGAAGAAACAGCTGAGCATCACATTTACTATGAATGTAAGATAAAACTCAGAGAAATATTGGTCCCAAGTATGTATATGCTTATGTATACTGAGAATATGTTCAAGAGCTGAAGGCACGGATGGGAGCATTTTGTAGAAAGACTGTCACTATCTCTCTTTTTTTTTGGACTCTGGAGGGTGTGTTAGACGCAAAAAAAGCTGTGGATGATGTTGATGTGAATTAACAGATAATAAGAGCTGCTCTGTCTGATGGGAGGATGAAGGAGTCATGTAAGGGGAGCAGGACCCTGACTGCACGTGGAAGGAGCTGTGTCCTCTGCTGGGTCTGTCTTGGCACTGCTACAGACATCACATACTTTTTTGGTAGTAGTATTTCATCCAGGAGGCAATGCAAATGCATGGCTTTTTTCAGAGAAGAATCTTAAGCTATTTCTTAGAAACAGCCTGAGGAATGGAGAATGACTGTACATTTGACACATAGCTTGCTGTGTGGTTTAAAGGCTAATGCTTTTGAAATACCCTAAAAGCCTGAGCTTTGGCTTAGTGTTCCTTGTGGGAAAGGATGGACTTTGCCTGAGTAGCCTTTTCCAAAATACATAAATTTTCTAAACTATTTACTGCAAGTAATACATTTTTTTAAGCAATTGTATTTGAGACAGTGTGAAATATCAACAGGGGAAAAAAAGCATACAATACTGAATATTATAAAACTGTGAGAGTAATCTTACACACTTGGTGGTAGTTGTGTTTTGCCTTGACTGTTTAATGCATAATTCCCTCTCCTGTGTGTGGAGGGGAGGAGGCATAAGAACCTGTTTGTAGAAGTGAGTCAATAAGTAGGTTTAATTTTTAAGTACAAGTACAAACTCATTTTGTCTGATTAGATGCATTTTGTAATAATTTTGTGGTTATTATATTCTCACACATCCTTATCTGAAAGGCCTATCATTATAAGAAATGCAAATCCTGAAACATTTAAAACTGTATACATTGCCAGAAAACTGTATGGGGAGGAGTAGCTGTGTATGTACTTAAAAGTTTCTAGGACCAGCAAGATACTTAATTAAATACCTAAAATTAACAGGCAAAAAGAGAGTTAAGAGTAAAAATATGTAGAAGTACTCTGAAAATAATTTTTTAAGCTGGAATATTTTGTGGTTGTCTTCCTCTGTAGAATAGGAAGAGCAGGGTGCTCTGCTATACTTGCATACTGTGAAAATAAATAATAAGGGTGTATGAGGTATTTCATGTGTTACAGTGCTGGTGTTCACGTGAGTATCATTAATGGAGAGAAGCTGTGCTGAGGCAGGAGCTAGCTTAAAAAAGTTTCTTTGAGTGTGACTTTGATGACCCTGTGTTAGAGATGATCTCTTTGCCTCCTTCATACTATTGTGTGAGACATCATCTTCTGTGTTGCTTTAATGATTCCAGAAAGGAATTTTAAAATAGAAAATCAGCTTACTTCTTCACAAAGGCTTTTAGCTCCTTCAGGGTATATAGGACCAGTAGGTGCAAGGTCTTAGAGATCCTCAGTTGAAACTAATTTATGTAGTAAGTCTTCCCTCCTGAAAATTTGCATTTGTATTAGTTTTGAGTTGAACAAAGAGTGCAAGTCTATTAATATTATTAGTATAAGGCTTTAATTGTGCCCTCTTTCCCCCAATTCTTAAGTCTTAGCAAAGCTGTGTTTCCTTTTCAGGCGGTTATGACCTTCTTCTTTTGCAAATTAGTTTGTTTTTTATGATAACTTTAAGGTAAAAGTGAAACTTAAGTTTTTAATATTTTATAAATTGCTGTTGAAAGGGTTCATTATTTAATTGGCACAAGGGGATATAGAAAGTAATGTCTCAAATGAACTAATGTCTGAGAACTGGGTAGTTGTTAAAGTAGGTTTGCAAAATTGCAGTGAAGCGTAGTTGCCCAGACAGAAGAGCTGT